>NC_086454.1:91963584-92192982 GCF_028390025.1 Pseudophryne corroboree | reverse complement strand
AAAAGAGTGTAGAAGTGAGCCAGTTGAGAAGTTGCAACCACTCAGCTGCTCTGTATCATTTTGTAGTATGCATATCATAAATGTTACTTCAATGGCTCACTCTTTTCACTGCTTAGCACATCTCCCCCAGAGAGAGAGAGGGAGGATTAGAGACAGTTGGACAGAGAGATAGAGCGACACATAGACAGAGAGTGAGTGAGAGACAGATGCACAGAGAGGGCAAGAGGCAGGCACACAGACAAAAAGCGAGAGAGAGGGAGGTTCGGAAACAGAGCGCAAGATAGACACACAGAGACAATAAATCAGATGCAGAGAAACAGGATCAGAGACAGAGAGCGCAAGAGAGGTACACAAACAGAAAGAGAGAGATCAGACAGAGACGGCTTGCAAGAGACACACAGAAAGATAGACAGTGCATCAGAGATGGTGACAGACGAAGAGAGAGAGCACGGAAGACACACAGAAACAAAGAGAGACAGACTGAGAGCACAAGAAAGACACACAGAGACAGAGCAGATCAGGCAGATGCAGAGATCGAGAGCAAGCGCAAGAGAGAAGCACACAGAATGAAAGACGGAGAGAAGATGAGACGGACAGTCACACGCACGCGCACACACACACGCGCACATTACACACACACACGGAGAAATAGTTTGCAAAGATAAGATTGCTACAGATTTAAGACTGCCTTTCCCTGAAGCAGTCTTGACACCTACTTCTGTAAGGACACCATCCGCCATTAGACATGAAATTCACAGCTCTGTCAGTAACAGTGTTACTTCATAGCTGGATCTCTGCATCAGTGATCACCACCAGATTTGCATCTTGGAGGATGTCAGGATCTGCTGAACATTATAGTAATACAGTAATAATATCCGAGGCAGTCTCACCTGCGAGGGGGGTGATGTAGAGAAGGACGTGGCACACACATCCTGGGAATCCTCCACAGATGGGTAGGCAGCACCTTGCTCCTCAGGTGCCCTGTTAGGAAGACAGTGAAGTAATGATGCTGGTGACTGACAAATCCACTTCTAACATGGTCAGTGAGAACGAAGAGTGATCACCAAAATACGTGCAACGACTAATACTGCATATAAAATATGGGTGGTGACACTTCTATTCTAAACTTCCAAGCCGTACAGTTACCGACTAAGGTACCCAGTAGGCAGCTACAGTAGCATCATTAAAACACCATGGCGGTTATTCAGGACCTATATTGTCCAGAGTGGTTGGCCAGATCTGTCGCTTGTTTGCCCATCCCATAGACAGCCAGCCTGGACATTTGGCCAAAAGCTGCAAGTGGATCCCACAGGAGACCGGTGCACAGGTGAATTTGGCAGGGATTCCCAATGAACCGCACCCTCCATATTCAGTCTGCTTAATGCTTTCCCTTTTAATGTGTCTGTCTATGAATATATAACCCAGCAACAACAAAATGATCCCACAAATCTCAGGTGAGGAACTGGATTCAGTGCTACGCCGTGTGCCAGAAAAATTATTATAGAAAATGGGCCCATCACCTATACACAGTGAAGGTAGCCAGTTTCAGCCTACTGGTTTGGAACCAGCACTGTGGCACGAGGCACATAGTGAATATTCATTCAGCTTATAAAAAGGCTGTCTTCACCATGTAGGCAACAGGTCCCATTGTAAGTGGAGACAGAAAAAAAAAAAAAAAGTGCCATAACCTTCAGCAGCCATACGTCCAGAGCAACTTAAACTGCTGTACACAATGCTGGTTGCTGTGGGTGATGACACATTTTTTGCTATTGGAGCTGTGTTATTAAGTGAGCCCTCTGCGTCTACAAGATGTTCCTGGATGGTATCTGGGGAGACTTGGAAGGAAACATCCTGAGCTGGGGTCCTCTGTGGCTTTACATGATGCGTGTGCATGATGCCTGTGTCCTCACCTGTAGTTGCAGGGATGCATGTGTGAGGTGCTGGGAAAAGGTCGGTCAACAAAGTGATCAATAATAATCCCCATGATGGGCTGGGTCCTCTCAAACTGCCTGAAATGCAACAAACACATTGATATTATTGAGCTGGGCCTCGCTGTGCTATAGACCACCCAGTCCCATCTATCAGGAATAATTATCTTACAGTATATGGGAATGGTGGGCACAGATCAGACAACAGAGGTCCCCTGCAAAGTGACTGCAGGGCCAGTACGGAGAAAGGTCAGGACTCTACATATCTGAAATGTGCTTAGTTATTCTTGGGCAATGAGTTGGGATGCACGTAAGCCAAGAATACCACTGTAGGTACTCCTTTACCGAGCGTTCACAGAGGAGCGGCATACCTGAGCACACTTACCGAGAGGAAATGAAGGCCAGATTAGTCCTGTAGGCGCAGGTCAGGGTAAGTGTTCCGAGGGGAGTTCCCACCGTCCCAACGCGCACTGCTTGGAAACCTGAAAGAAAATAAGGAAATTAGGTAAAAAAAAAAAATAAACACACACGTAATGTAAAAAAAATTACATACATACATACATACATACATACATACATACATACATACATACATACATACATACATACATACATACATACATACATACATACATACTCCAATAACCGCCACTCCGTTATCAACAGTTATTGCCCCCCGGTGCCCATCCTTGCTAATATGCAAAAATATACAATGTAATCAGATGGCACTCCAGAAGGACTTTTCTTTGGAAATAAAACACAGAGACAAAGCTACTCTTTTGCGGTAACGTTTCAGTTGTATTACAACTTTCGTCAGACCCAAACAAATACATATAAAAGGTGACAAAGTATCTTTCACATGTTTTTTAACCCGTTTACTTGGCCGGTGGTGACAAAAGATAAAGATTTGACAGCCCTGAAAGGAAAATCTTTTGTCTACTTACACCAGGAATAAAAATCTTAGGGATTTACTGGTGCATAACGACATCTCGGGCTTTAAACTAGCCCCAACAGTAACTTTTTTAACAAAGAAACCAGGGTGTTATAGATGCATAGGCTGCACTACCTGTAGCTATATGGAAGTAGGCCAAGGATTTTCACATCCCCACACAGGCAGGTACATTAAAATTGATAAAGTTTTAACCTGTACACACACCCACGTCATATATTTCATCCGCTGTCCCTGCGGATTATATTACGTGGGGAAAACTGTGAGACAATTTCGGGAACGCATGGCCATGCATAGGTCAGCCATTAGAGCAGCCCTTGGAGGTGAAAGTCAAGCACAACCTGTGGCAAAGCACTTTGCCAAAATGAAACATAATCTTTCATGTCTTAAATATAAAATAATAGATCAGCAACCGGAAGATATCCGAGGAGGGAATAGAGATAAATTGCTATTACAACGGGAGGCTAGGTGGATTCACCACCTCAACACATTGGCCCCAGGTGGTCTTAATGAACAATTATTGTTAAATTGTTTCATCTAGACCGGTAAATACTAATATGTGTTAACATGTGTGTAGTCATGTTTCTTTAAATATTTCTACAGTTAGGCTGTCAGTTTTAATGAATTCTGTATGTTAACAACTTCCGCTATTTGTATATACATGTTAGATGGTATAATTAGTTGCACTGTGTCTTTTGTATAGGTGCGTCTCCCAGGTAACTGGGACGCTGACAGGGGTGGGAGCGCGCCGCACAGTGAGTGCGTGATGACGTCATCTTTCCCCGCCAGCGCACCGGGCCGGAGAAGACGCTGCATGTGGTGGAGGGTAAGGTATAAATGTCTGTATTTTATATGTATTTGTTTAGGTCTGACGAAAGTTGTAATACAACTGAAACGTTACCGCAGAAGAGGAGCTTTGTCTCTGTGTTTTATTTCCAAAGAAAAGTCCTCCTGGAGTGCCATCTGATTACATTATATATATATATATATATATATATATATATATATATATATATATATATATATAATTTTTTTTTTGTTATCTTTGTCAACTATAACATTAAAACCATCTGCCTAATATTATGGTGTATATTTCCCTTGTGCCCTGTCGAGGCAAGGACTCCAAAAGACCTCTGAAGGTGTCCTGCCGTATCTGGCACCAAGACATACATAGCAGCAGCTCCTTTAAGTCCTGTAAGATGTGAGGTGGGGCCTCCATGGCTCAGACTTGTTTTTCCAGCACATCCCACAAATGCTCGATCTGGGCAACTTGGAGGCCAAGTCAACACCTTGATCTCTTAGTCATGTTCCTCAGACCATTCCTAAACAATATATACAATGTGGTAGGGAGCATTATCCTGCTGAAAGAGGCCACTGCCATCAGGAAATACTGCTGCCACAAAGGGGTGTACTTGGTCTGCAACAATGTTTAGGTAGGTGGTATGAGGCAAAGTAACATCCACATGAATGCCAGGACCTAAGGTTTCCCAGCAGAACTTTGCCCAGAACACTGTCTCTGGCAGCTTGCCTTCTTCCCATAGTGCATCTGGTGCCATCTCTTCCCCGGGTAAGTGATACACATGTACCCAGCCGTCCACATAATGTAATGAAAACGTGATTCATCAGACTGGCCACATTTTTACATTGCTCCGTGGTCCAGCTCTGATGATCACGTGCCCATTGTTAATAATATTAGATCAAAAGATTACTGACAAATACAGTGGTCATTTTGTACAGCTTTTGTTCAAATCTCTTTCCTGGCACATTGGGGCTAATTGGGACACAAGTCTGACGCAAACTGGCTGCTTTTGCGCACAGAAACCTGACTTACTGCGGGAATCTGTATCTGCATGCGGAAAGCTGTGCCAAGCACTGATTGTACGCAGGCCACTGCAACAGTCATCATTAGTATTGGCACCTGTGCTAGCCACACTGTAGGTGCAAGAGATCTGTCAGAAACAGGCTTCTCTTCCCCGTATACACAACTTGCACGGAGCGTAACACACACGCCCACAACACTCAAGGTGGTTTCGTGCAGCCCACAGTTTCCTCCCCTAAATGGGCAGTTTTAAAATAAAGATTCGCCCAAGTTCTGTCCGACTCAGAATAGGACAGACACACCGAAACAAGCTCAAATTCACTTCTGCACATGCGCTTCATGCAAAAACACGATGTTTGCACAGAGATCTCTCCTATTCAGAATCAGCCCCATTAAGTGGAGAGCGTCTCAGAGATCAAATGATTTTGGCTACAATACAAAATGTAGACAGACATCTAAATAGAGGATAGAGAGATATGGGACAGGCAGATCCTGAGTGCTATGCTACTCATTAACTGATGAATTCAGATTGGTGTAGCCTTGGTCTGATTTCTGATATACATAAGGTAAATATGATACAGCAAGTTATCCGATGGGGAAACCATACAGTCCATTGGCCCTCATTCCGAGTTGTTCGCTCGTTATTTTCCTTCGCATCGGTGAGATTTTCCGCTAACTGCGCATGCGCAATGTTCGCACTGCGGCAGCGCCAAGTAAATTGGCTAAGAAGTTTGGTATTTTACTCACGGCATTACGAGGTTTTTTCTTCGTTCTGGTGATCGTAGTGTGATTGACAGGAAGTGGGTGTTTCTGGGCGGAAACTGCCCGTTTTATGGGAGTGTGTGAAAAAACGCTGCAGTTTCTGAGAAAAACGCGGGAGTGGCTAGAGAAACGGGAAAGTGCCTGGGCGAACGCTGGGTGTGTTTGTGACGTCAAACCAGGAACGAAACTGACTGAACTGATCGCAGTGGCAGAGAAAGTCCCGAGCTACTCAGAAACTGCTAAGAAATTTTATTCGCAATTTTGCGAATCTTTCGTTCGCAATTCTGCTAAGCTAAGATTCACTCACAGAGGGCGGCGGCTTAGCGTGTGCAATGCTGCTAAAAGCGGCTAGCGAGCGAACAACTCGGAATGAGGGCCATTGTCCATGAAGAGTGGGCAGTTATTGCAGCAGATAACTAATGGAGTGCATGTGCAACAGTCCACCAAGTCCAGAGAGCTCTCACATAACGTTCCACGTGGAAGAAGGGATACGTCATTTTGTCGACATGGAAAAAGGTCGACATGGGTTTTTTACTTTTTAAAAACAATTTTTTTTTACTTTTTCATACTTTACGATCCACGTGGACTACGATTGGGAATAGTAACTTGTGCCGAGCGTAGCCGTAGCGGAGCGAGGCCCCTGAAGCATGGCGAACAAATCGAACCATGCGAGGGGACACGGGGCACTAATTGGGGTTCCCCGTCACTTTTTACAAAGAAAACTACACCAAAAAAAGTAAAAAACAAACAAACCTCATGTTGACCTTTTTCCATGTCGACCTAGTGACCATGTCGACCAATAGTGGTCGACCAAATGAACCATACCCTGGAATAAGGTGTGAGCAAACCATAGAGAACGTAATGCTATGGGGTATATTTACAAAAGTGTGGGTTTATAGAAGTGGAGATGTTGCCCGTAGCAACCAACCATATTCTACTTATTTATCTAGCACCTTCTAGAAGACATTAGCTAGAATCTGATTGGTTGCTATGGGCAACATCTCCACATCTATAATCCCGCACTTTAGTAAACATACCCCTATGAGCCCATTCATCTGTATGCTGTGATGTATGTTATATTCAGATGGACTAAGGGCCTAACTCATGTTTGTAAGGAATTACACAGCCGCCAGGAAGCAGCTGTGCAATTCCATGTAATTAACATTCAAATGCAGCAGGAGGCGGCTCTAGTAGACAGACGCCTCCCGCGTGTTTACGGACAGATATGAGTTAGGCCCTAAGCAAGGCATTGACGGTAAGTACCAAAATCCCTTTTGGGCTACTGCTACCCATGTGGACGCTCTAAAGCGGTCCCTAGGAGAGGGCCAAAGCTGCACACAAAACCTTCCACCCAAGACAATGCAGGTGCGGCAGCCATGGTCACGGAGACTGCAACAGGCTAAGGTCCGAATTCAGACCTGATCGCTGTGCTGCTTAGTTTTGTTGTCCTGCGATCAGATAGTCACCGACCAAGGGGAGTGTAAATTCACCCCGTGCAAGTGTGCGATCGCATGTATACGCCGTGCGAAAATGTCCCTCAGTCAGAGGACAGCTGCAAATCCGCCCGCAACTCACTCACCATCTAATGGTTTTTCCAGTGTGTGTCGTCTGTGCGCAGCCCAGGACTTACTCCTACAATGCGAAAAGAACAGGCCGATCGGGTCAGGAGCGGACGTCTCACACCCTCCCTGAAAACACTTGGGAACGCCTGAGTTTTCCCTAACACTCCCAGAAAACGGCCAATTACCACCCGCAAACAGCCTCTTCCTGTCTATCAGCTTGCGAATGGCTGTGCAATCAAAATTTTAGCACCAGCTGTTTGGCGACGTGCGTGCGCACTGCAGTGCATACTCAGTCAATCGATAAACGCCTGATGTGCGAAAACAAACAATGCCGTTTTCGCACATCAGATGCCGTAAGCTGCCTAGGATAATATGCAGAATCCTTAATATTTAATATTTGTGTGCATGTTTTGAGGAAATATTCTGCAAATATTACTTGAGAAATAGGCCCCTTAAAGGCCACAAAATCAAGCTGCTGAAATGCAAGGAGAACCCAATTTAGGCCCTCATTCCGAGTTGATCGCTCGCTTGCTGCTTTTAGCAGCAGTGCAAACGCTAAGTCGCCGCCCTCAGGGAGTGTATCTTAGCAGAAGTGCGAACGAAAGGTTAGCAGTTCTGCTACTAAAAAATTTCATGCAGTTTCAGAGTGGCTCGATACTTACTCCTAGCTTGCGATGACTGCAGTCTGTTTAGTTCCTGGTTTGACGTCACAAACACGCCCTGCGTTCGGCCAGCCACTCCCCCGTTTCGCCAGCCACTCCTGCGTTTTTACCTGGCACGCCTGCGTTTTTTTGCGCACTCCCTGAAAACGCTGAGTTGCTGCCCAGAAACACCCACTTCCTGTCAATCAAACAACGAACACTCGAGCGACTGAAAAGCGTAGCTCGAGCTTGTGTAAAACTACAAAGTTTTGTGTGAAAGTACTGAGCGCATGCGCGCTGCGTACCATGCGCATGCGCATAAAGGCCGTTTTTTCACCTGATCGCTACGCTGCGAAAAACGGCAACGAGCGATCAACTCAGAATGAAGGCCTAAAGGTTCTAAGGCACCTCCGTCGATCACAATGCGATGTGCAATATGAAGAACGTGGTCACTAAATTCAGTTTACTATAGTTACGAGTGACACTGAGGACATACTTACACCAGCACAGATAGAGAAAGCTACACAGTAATGTATTCATTACCTTCTTTGAGTCCCAGGAGCTGAACATCTCCAAAATAAATCCTACAATGAAAAGAAAGACACATTAGTACATCAGATAAGCAGCATGATCCTGCCCCAGGGAAGACGGAGGGGCTATCTGTTGAATGCTTTGCCTTCCTTTATTGAGAACCTCAGCCATAGTCCACCATTAAGCTCATCGTGTAATGTAACCTGTATCACAATGCTGCTTGTGTGACACCAGAGTGACTGATAAGCACAATGCAGGGGGTTGCGGTGTACTGAGGAGTACAAACAAGGATACGTTTCACACAAGTGTTCCTAACTGGCCTTTATAAGATTTCTTCTGTGTCCCCTACCAGCATCCTAAACATCACAGAGGTGCGTCATACAACTATTATTTGGCTTGACTCTCTACCCACAAAATAAAAAAAAGTGTCCTTAGACGGTCTGCTGCATAAATCCAAACAAGTAAAATGAGAAAATATAAAATAATAATAATTAGCTATAATAATATAATAATAAGCTAAACAAATGTAAGGAGAAAGAGGGACATCTAACAGATGTTAAGATTTGAAACATTTCAGTATGTCTCTGTAGGCCAGTGACGGGGAACCTTTGGCACTCCATCTGTTGTTGAACTACACATCCCATCATGCCCTGCTACAGTTTTGCTATTTGGCCATGCTAAAACTGTAGTAGGGCATGCTGGGATGTTTAGTTCAATAACAGCTGGAGTGCCAAAGGTTCCCCATCACTGCTGTAGGTGATAAGCGGTACACACCTGTAGAGAATAACATATTCATGCCCTTGCTTCCGGGACAGTCTGTATGCTGGAGTCACCCGGGTGACAGCGAGCAGTGATTTCAGTAGCAGTGACAGCCGGTTATATACAGTGTAGGAAACTTTGATATCTTGATCACATCTTTGATAGAGAAAGAAAGCGGTTAATTTGGTGCCACACAAACTCTATAGACTGCGTTTCAATAAGACTGATATTGCTTTTTCTTTGATGAATAAAGTTATTAAATTATGGAGTGGGCGGTGTCTGCAACATATGGTAGTTATAGATTATTAGACAGGCATTAGAATAATACTGCAGTCACATTTGCATTTGTAGAATATGCCTGGTAATCCTTAACATCTGAAATGTGTGATACGTATATAGCCAGCATATAAGGGGCTGGGGGATAAATTCAGTGCAACAGCCATGACGTGCCTACAGAACGGGGTATCCGCTTAATAGATCTACAGTAAAAAGATACAGTTAACAGTTCTTATAGTTGACACTTTTTTTTTTCAATTTTTTCCATCCAGGTGGCCTATAATTGGGAATAGTAACCTGTGCCGAACGCAACTATGGTGAAAAGACACCAAAAAAAAATAAAAAAATAAAAATGTCCAATTTGGTGTTGACTATTTCTATGTCAACATTTCGACCCTATCGGCCCTTTCTACTGTCAGCCTTTTGGCCCTGTTGACCGTCTATCTTTTTACCGTAGATCTATCGAACCACACCGATGAAACGGACAGGTCGAAGGCTCTTCACGACAAGTAACTTCCCTTATTCCCCATAGATGGTGCGCAGGAAAATGAACAAAGATAATATACTATAAAACATTTAATTTATTTGTGACATATTCCAATTAGAGTACCCCGTCCTGATTTCACAGAAGCAAAACAAAAATAGCCACTAACTTTTCATTCATTTCCAGGCACCAAACTTCAAGCTCCATGGAGTCGCCCTGGAAAACAAGGAACGTTATTGTTAAGACTTCCTCTCACTGCCAATAGAGAACCTGCCGCCAACAATCAACGGATCTGATTTACGGAGTGCACGCCATGCACTGTGCATCTGCTTTGTGTGCATAGATAGTCAGGCCAGAAATGATTTCTTAGTTTATTCTGATCTATGGCACCAATTAATAATGAGTGTGACATCAGTACTGTCTTTACAATACCAGTGTTTAGCTATGATGAAGTCATGAATACATGGATGAAACGAGTCAGAAGATATAGAAAGTGGTTTTGTGTACTTGATTTATTGTATGCAAATTAGATATCTACAGTACTGTGCAAAAGTTTTAGGCAGGTGTGGAGAAAATGCTGCAAAGTAAAAGTGCTAACGCATTTAGGGGGTCATTCCGACCCGATCGCTCGCTGTAGTTTATCGCAGCGCAGCAATCGGGTCGGAACTGTGCATGCGCCGCAGTGCGCCGGCACATGCCAGCCGTCGTTGCCTAGCGATCGCCACTGAGAGGCGGTCGCTGGGCGGGAGGGGGATGGACGGCGGCGTGGGTGTGGCCGGAACGTTGTGGGGAGGGGGGGGGGGGGGGGGCCGCGGCAGCTGCGTGACGTCACACACAGACGCTGCGACCCAGGGCAGCGAAGAGGTTCTCCCGGCCAGCCGCAGTTGCTGCACTGGCCGGGAGTAACTCCTGAGATGCAAAAGCAGCCAATGCGCGGCCCCGCTGGTCGTTAACAACCCTCCGTGTCAGCCGTACATGCAGCTCAATTGGGACTCATTGTCCAAAGCTGCATGTACAGCCTGGCCATGGCGCGATATTGCACAGTGTGTATGCCCGCGGTCAAGCGGCCCAGCCCGGAAAAGGAAACACTAGGCAATCTCGCTCACACAGCACCTTTAAAATGCTTTCAAAAATAGAAGTGTTAGTGGTTTATTTTTTATCAATTAACAAAAATGCAAAGTGAATGAACTGAAGAGAAATCTAATTCAAATCAATATTTGGTGTGACCACGCTTTGCTTTCAAAGCAGCATCAATTCTTCTAGGTACACTTGCACACAGTTTTTGAAGGAATTCAGCAGAGAGGTTGGTTCCAAACATCTTTGAGAACTAACCACAGATCTGTGGATGTAGGCTTGTTCAAATTCTTCTGTCTCTTCATGTAGCTTTACTAAACGAACCAACCAATCAGATTCTAGCTATCATTTCTCCATTTTAGAAAGTGATAGGGGGATATGCAATTAGCTTCGTTTTTTTTGCCTAGCCGAAAAAAATGGAACTAATTCGACCCACCGTATTCATTTGCGGGTAATTTCGCCCATTTTAATACATTTTCGCCCATGCCGTTTCATCTCCGTTTTGTAGGCGAATCGGCATTGACGAAAATGGCCCCAAAAACCGGCGAAAACCGCTTGCAGATTCGCCAAAACACGTGGATCAGGAGTGAATTCGCTGATCCGCGTGTTTTTCGCCAGTGCCGGCATTTTTCACCTAGGCGAAAATCCGGCCCTGCTATTGCATAGGGTGAATCTCCATTTGGCCTAAAAATAGCGAAAAAGCTCAGATTTTTCACCTAGGAGAAAAAAACTGTGCTAATTGCATACGCCCCATAGACAGAATCTGATTGGTTGCTCGGGGCAACACCACCACTTGTCTGTTTAGAAGCTTTAGTAATTGTACCCTGGATGCTCTCCAATGTGTGGTTTTCGACATGGCACGGACATGTGTTACTTTAATTGGCCCACCGTTGATCAAATACTATGGCACTCGCTGGAGTGAGGAAACCTCAGAGACCGGGAATCCATTCAGATAAGCCTGATTACAATTCCCTTTTGTACGCAGCTTTTATGTTGCTTTGGAGCTATGGAATAAACAGTGTTACGACGGTATTGCACTAGGGGACTTTGCTTTCCCCCTAAGCTGCAGTGGATTTGGTACAAGAGGTTGTTTGGTGCAATGGTGATTGGCTGATAACAGCAGATAAGCTATAATTCCAAGATTGTGTAAATTATGTATTAACCTATCATCATCTTCTGTGCTATATTGATCTGGGCTCCCTTGTTTGTAGTAATTCGTTTTTTGGAGGTCTTCAGCTGGACAGGGACTAGTTAAGTTGTCACTGATATATGGACATTGGACAGCCTTACATAAATGCTGGAAAGGGCTGTTTATGTCTTGCACATAAATAAAACTATTTGGCACCTCAAAAGAGTGTTTTGCCGTGTGCCTCAGACATTTTGCGCTTTATCAATAGTGACCAACAGAGGGAGCTAATTTGCAAGCAGGACCAATGAAGAGCCAATCAATGCACTAAGAGCTAGTGACATCATTGAAGCACACCAATAACAGGAGACATGCACACTTTGGACTAATAAGACAATGTCATTATATCCAGAAGAGGACTATATCACACATTATAGCCATACCTCGGAGGTCTTCAGAGAGATCTCCACACACATGGAGCGCCCCACAGCGGGCAGCTGGCCAGAAAGTGCTTTTTTAGCTTCCTGTGTCACCTCGGGGATGTCCTTGATCGCCAGGTTAAACTGCAAAATGCGAAACATCCATAAACGCTGACGTATCAGAAGACTCATCACTAGATATTACATCAGGTACCTCAATGCAATCCCATTTATTTTGTTTGCTTTCTCACTGTTCTTATGGAACATTTTTAACATATATGAAGCAAACGCTTCCATTTCTGTAGATAAAAAAAACAAAGTAAATCAAAATAAATAATGTTAATGAGTAAATAAGTCAGGAATCAGAGGATGCAGATGTCATCACTATAGGATGGATGGCCCGGCGTTCAGGATGCAGGGGCTGGAGTCACAACAGCCGAAGAAATGCCAACAGTCAGAATCCAGACCGCACTCCGGTATTCCCACTTGGGTGGTAGGTCCACGCCACTACCCAAGTGGGAATATGAACCATGGCGAGCTAAACTCGCCACTGGAGCCGAAGCGTGGCAAGCATAGCGAACCCACGAGTGGACTTGCTGCCTCCTTGTCGGGATTCTGGCTGAATCCAGTATGTGTTTCCTATAGGAGGCAAAAAGAATTCCCACTTCTTATATTACAAAGTAATAATGTATAAATTGGTGCCTATACTGGGCCTTCTGGGGGGCTCAGGTAATAGAACAAGATGCACTCCAAAGCTGGGATTAGTGAGAACTTTCCCAAGACAAATAGTATGGATTTTATTGAACAGTGCGCAATTTGTTTTAAAGTTGATGGTGTTCAGACGCCAACGTACAATGTAATCCGCTTATAGCACTCTCCTCCACGGTACTGTGATTCAACGACCCTCGACCCAGATCCTGGAAAACGGTTGCATCACTATCACTTCGATCTACATTATATCTCTAGTTTGCCCAGGTGATCTAAAGGACTATAGTATCAGCACACAAGGTCTGGGAGAGGGGACAGTAAACAGAAGGTTTTTGCAAGCAAGTACTGTAGGTTTTGTAGTTCACTTTTTCCTAGTAACGATTTTCCAGTTGCTATTTGTTGGTCTGCAAGGTCCCGGTAAAGGGGAAAAAAAAAATAAAAAAAAAAATAAGATTTTAAACCTACCGGTAAATATTTTTCTCCTAGTCCGTAGAGGATGCTGGGGATTCCGCAAGGACCATGGGGTATAGACGGGCTCCGCAGGAGACATGGACACTACAAAGAACTTTTAGTATGGGTGTGCACTGGCTCCTCCCTCTATGCCCCTCCTCCAGACCTCAGTTAGAGAAACTGTGCCCAGAGGAGACGGACAATATGAGGAAAGGATTTTGTTAATCTAAGGACAAGATTTATACCAGCCCACACCAATCATACCATATAAACCTGGAAAATACGCAACCAGTTAACAGTATGAACAAAAAACAGTATCAGTCAAAGACCGATTCCAACCGTAACATAACCCTTATGTAAGCAAACAACTATATACAAGTCTTGCAGATTTAGTCCGCACTGGAACGGGCGCCCAGCATCCTCTACGGACTAGGAGAAAAAGATTTACCGGTAGGTTTAAAATCTTATTTTCTCTTATGTCCTAGAGGATGCTGGGGACTCCGTAAGGACCATGGGGTTTATACCAAAGCTCCAGACCGGGCGGGAGAGTGCGGACGACTCTGCAGCACCGATTGAGCAAACGCGAGGGCCTCATCAGCCAGGGTATCAAACTTGTAGAATTTAGCAAAAGTGTTTGAACCCGACCAAGTAGCTGCTCGGCAAAGCTGTAATGCCGAGACACCTCGGGCAGCCACCCAAGAAGAGCCCACCTTCCTAGTGGAATGGGCCTTTACCGAATTAGTTAACGGCAATCCAGCCGTAGAATGAGCCTGCTGAATCGTGTTACAGATCCAGCGAGCAATAGTCTGCTTAGAAGCAGGAGCGCCAACCTTGTTGGCTGCATACAGGACAAACAGAGCATCTGTTTTCCTAACCCGAGCCGTCCTGGCTACATAAATCTTTAAGGCCCTGACTACATCCTGGGACTTGGAGTCCTCCAAGTCCCCCGTAGCCACAGGCACCACAATAGGTTGGTTCATGTGAAATGAAGAAACCACCTTAGGCAAAAATTGAGGACGAGTCCTCAACTCCGCTCTATCCACATGGAAAATAAAATAGGGGCTCTTGTGGGACAAGGCCGCCAATTCGGACACCCGCCTTGCAGATGCCAAGGCCAATAACATGACCACCTTCCACGTGAGAAATTTTAATTAAACCGTTTGAAGAGGTTCAAACTAGTGAGATTTTAGGAAACTTAACACCACGTTAAGGTCCCACGGTGCCACTGGGGGCACAAAAGGGGGGCTGGATGTGCAGCACTCCCTTCACAAACATTTGAACTTCTGGGTGAGAAGCCAATTCCTTCTGGAAGAATATAGATAGGGCCGAAATCTGTACCTTAATGGAGCCTAACTTTAGGCCCATATCCACTCCTGTCTGTAGAAAGTGGAGAAAACAGCCCAGATGGAAATCTTCCGTAGGAGCATTCTTGGCTTCACACCAAGATACATACTTCCTCCAGATACGGTGATAATGTTTTGCCGTCACCTCCTTCCTAGCCTTTATCAGAGTAGGGATGACTTCCTCCGGAATACCTTTCCCAGCTAGGATTCGGTGTTCAACCGCCATGCCGTCAAACGTAACCGCGGTAAGTCTTGGAACACGCAGGGCCCCTGCTGTAACAGGTCCTCCCTGAGAGGAAGAAGCCATGGATCTTCTGTGAGCATTTCCTGAAGATCTGAATACCAGGCCCTTCGAGGCCAATCTGGAACAATGAGTATTGTCTGCACTCTTTTTCGTCTTATGATTCTCAATAATTTTGAGATGAGAGGAAGAGGAGGGAACACATAGACCAACTGAAACACCCATGGTGTCACCAGGGCGTCCACCGCTACTGCCTGAGGGTCCCGCGACCTGGCACAATACCTCCGAAGCTTCTTTTGAGGCGTGACGCCATCATGTCTATTTGAGGAATTCCCCAAAGACTTGTTATCTCTGCAAAAACTTCTTGATGAAGTCCCCACTCTCCTGGATGGAGATCATGTCTGCTGAGGAAGTCTGCTTCCCAGTTGTCCACTCCCGGAATGAATACAGCTGACAGAGGGCTTACGTGATTTTACGCCCAGCAAAGAATCCTGGTGGCTTCCGCCATCGCCACTCTGCTCCTTGTCCCGCCTTGGCGGTTTACATGAGCCACGGCTGTGACGTTGTCTGATTGAATCAGAACCGGTAGGTCACGAAGAAGATTCTCCGCTCGTAGGCAGTTGTATATGGCCCTCAATTCCAGTATGTTGATGTGTAGACAAGCCTCCTGGCTTGACCATAGTCCCTGAAAATTTCTTCCTTGTGTGACTGCTCTCCATCCTCGGAGGCTCGCGTCCGTGGTCACTAGAACCCAGTCCTGAATGCCGAACCTGCGACCCTCTAGAAGGTGAGCACTCTGCAGCCACCACAGGAGAAACACCCTGGCCCTGGGGGACAGGGTTATTTTCTGATGTATTTGTAGATGGGACCCGGACCACTTGTCCAGAAGGTCCCACTGAAAAGTCCTCGCATGAAACCTGCCGAAGGGGATGGCCTCGTAGGCTGCCACCATTTTCCCCAGAACTCGAGTGCATTGATGAACTGACACTCTTTTTGGTTTTAGCAGGTCTCTGACCATGTTCTGGAGGTCCTGGGTTTTTTCCAATGGGAGAAAAACCTTCTTTTGTTCCGTGTCCAGAATCATGCCTAGGAATGATAGCCGAGTCGTCGGAACCAATTGTGACTTTGGCAGATTGAGAATCCAACCGTGCTGTTGGAGCACTCTCAGGGAGAGCGACACGCTCTTCAGCAATTGATCTCTCGATCTCGCCTTTATCAGGAGATCGTCCAAGTATGGGATAATTGTGACTCCTTGTTTGCGCAAGAGCACCATCATTTCCGCCATCACCTTGGTGAAAATCCTCGGGCCGTGGAAAGCCCAAACGGCAACGTCTGAAACTGGTAATGACAGTCCTATACAGCGAATCTCAGGTACTCCTGATGAGAGGGATATATGGGGACATGAAGGTAAGCATCCTTTATGTCTAGTGACACCAGAAAATCCCCCCTTTCCAGGCTGGATATTACAGATCGGAGCGATTCCATCTTGAATTTGAATTTTTTTAAGTACAGGTTTAGGGATTTTAGATTTAAAATGGGTCTGACCGAACCATCCGGCTTCGGGACCACAAACAGGGTCGAATAATACCCTTTTCCCTGTTGGACCAGGGGAACCCTGACAATCACTTGCTGGCGACACAGCTTTTGAATTGCCGCTAACACTACTTCCCTCCCTTGGGGTGAAGCTGGTAAGGCCAACTTGAAAAATCGGCGAGGCGGCACCTCCTCGAATTCCAGCTTGTAGCCTTGGGAAACAATTTCCATCGCCCAAGGATCCACGTCTGAAAGACCCCAGACCTGGCTGAAAAGTCGAAGGCGTGCCCCCCACTGGTGCGGACTCCGTTAGGGGAGCCCCAGCGTCATGCGGTGGATTTTGCAGAAGCCAGGGAGGACTTCTGCTCCTGGGAACTAGCCGAAGCAGGTGCTCTTTTTCCTCTACCCTTACCTCTGGCAAGGAAGGAGGAACCCCAACCTCTTCTGGACTTTTGCGACCGAAAGGACTGCATCCAATACTGTGGAGTTTTCTTTTGCTGTTGGGGAACAAAAGGTAAAAAATAAGAATTTACTTACCGATAATTCTATTTCTCATAGTCCGTAGTGGATGCTGGGACTTCCGTAAGGACCATGGGGAATAGCGGCTCCGCAGGAGACTGGGCACAAAAAGTAAAAGCTTTAGACTAGCTGGTGTGCACCGGCTCCTCCCCCTATGACCCTCCTCCAAGCCTCAGTTAGGATACTGTGCCCGGACGAGCGTACATAATAAGGAAGGATTTTGAATCCCGGGAAAGACTCATACCAGCCACACCAATCACACTGTACAACCTGTGATCTGAACCCAGTTAACAGTATGATAAACGTAGGAGCCTCTGAAAAGATGGCTCACAACAATAAACAACCCGATTTTTTTGTAACAATAACTATATACAAGTATTGCAGACAATCCGCACTTGGGATGGGCGCCCAGCATCCACTACGGACTATGAGAAATAGAATTATCGGTAAGTAAATTCTTATTTTCTCTGACGTCCTAGTGGATGCTGGGACTTCCGTAAGGACCATGGGGATTATACCAAAGCTCCCAAACGGGCGGGAGAGTGCGGATGACTCTGCAGCACCGAATGAGAGAACTCCAGGTCCTCCTCAGCCAGGGTATCGAATTTGTAAAATTTTGCAAACGTGTTTGCCCCTGACCAAGTAGCTGCTCGGCAAAGTTGTAAAGCCGAGACCCCTCGGGCAGCCGCCCAAGATGAGCCCACTTTTCTTGTGGAATGGGCTTTAACAGATTTTGGCTGTGGCAGTCCTGCCACAGAATGTGCAAGCTGAATTGTACTACAAATCCAACGAGCAATCGTCTGCTTAGAAGCAGGAGCACCCAGCTTGTTGGGTGCATACAGGATAAACAGCGAGTCAGATTTTCTGACTCCAGCCGTCCTGGAAACATATATTTTCAGGGCCCTGACTACGTCCAACAACTTGGAGTCCTCCAAGTCCCTAGTAGCCGCAGGCACCACAATAGGTTGGTTCATGTGAAACGCTGAAACCACCTTAGGGACAAATTGAGGACGAGTCCTCAATTCTGCCCTGTCTGAATGAAAAATTAGGTAACGGCTTTTATATGACAAAGCCGCCATTTCTGAGACACGCCTGGCTGACGCCAGAGCTAACAGCATGACCACCTTCCATGTGAGATATTTTAATTCCACAGTGGTGAGTGGTTCAAACCAATGTGATTTTAGGAACCCTAAAACTACATTGAGATCCCAAGGTGCCACTGGTGGCACAAAAGGAGGTTGTATATGCAGTACCCCCTTGACAAACGTCTGAACTTCAGGCAATGAAGCCAGTTCTTTTTGGAAGAAGATCGACAGGGCCGAAATTTGAACCTTAATGGATCCTAGTTTTAGGCCCATAGACAGTCCTGCTTGCAGGAAATGCAGGAAACGACCCAGTTGAAATTCCTCTGTGGGGGCCTTCTTAGCCTCACACCAGGAAACATATTTTCGCCAAATGCGGTGATAATGTTTCGCAGTTACATCCTTCCTGGCTTTGATCAGGGTAGGGATGACTTCATCTGGAATGCCTTTTTCCATCAGGATCCGGCGTTCAACCGCCATGCCGTCAAACGCAGCCGCGGTAAGTCTTGGAACAGACAAGGTCCCTGCTGGAGCAGGTCCTTTCTTAGAGGTAGAGGCCACGGGTCCTCCGTGAGCATCTCTTGCAGTTCCGGGTACCAAGTTCTTCTTGGCCAATCCGGAGCCACGAGTATAGTCTTCACTCCTCTCCTTCTTATGATTCTCAGTACTTTTGGAATGAGAGGCAGAGGAGGGAACACATACACCGACTGGTACACCCACGGTGTTACCAGAGCGTCCACCGCTATTGCCTGAGGGTCCCTTGACCTGGCGCAATATCTGTCCAGTTTTTTGTTGAGACGGGACGCCATCATGTCCACCTTTGGTTTTTCCCAACGGTTTACAATCACTTGAAAGACTTCTGGGTGAAGTCCCCACTCCCCCGGGTGGAGGTCGTGTCTGCTGAGGAAGTCTGCTTCCCAGTTGTCCACTACCGGAATGAACACTGCTGACAGTGCCACCACATGATTTTCCGCCCAGCGAAGAATCCTTGCAGCTTCTGCCATTGCCCTCCTGCTTCTTGTGCCGCCCTGTCTGTTGACATGGGCGACTGCCGTGATGTTGTCCGATTGGATCAATACCGACTGACTCTGAAGCAGAGGCCTTGCTTGACTTAGGGCATTGTAAATGGCCCTTAGTTCCAGGATATTTATGTGAAGAGACGTTTCCATGCTTGACCACAAGCCCTGGAAATTTCTTCCCTGTGTGACTGCTCCCCAGCCTCTCAGGCTGGCATCGGTGGTCACCAGCATCCAATCCTGAATGCCGAATCTGCGGCCCTCTAGAAGATGAGCACTCTGTAACCACCACAGGAGAGACACCCTTGTCCTTGGAGATAGGGTTATCCGCTGATGCATCTGAAGATGCGATCCGGACCATTTGTCCAGCAGATCCCACTGAAAAGTTTTTGCATGGAATCTTCCGAATGGAATCGCTTCGTAAGAAGCCACCATTTTTCCCAGGACTCTCGTGCATTGATGCACTGACACTTGGCCTGGTTTTAAGAGTTTCCTGACTAGCTCGGATAACTCCCTGGCCTTCTCCTCCGGGAGAAACACCTTTTTCTGGACTGTGTCCAGAATCATCCCCAGGAACAGTAGACGTGTTGTTGGAATCAGCTGTGATTTTGGGATATTTAGGATCCACCCGTGCTGACGTAGCACTACCTGAGATAGTGCTACTCCGACCTCTAACTGTTCCCTGGACCTTGCCCTTATCAGGAGATCGTCCAAGTAAGGGATAATTAAGACGCCTTTTCTTCGAAGAAGAATCATCATTTCGGCCATTACCTTGGTAAAGACCCGTGGTGCCGTGGACAATCCAAACGGCAGCGTCTGAAACTGATAATGACAGTTTTGTACCACAAACCTGAGGTACGCTTGGTGAGAAGGGTAGATTGGGACATGGAGATAAGCATCTTTGATGTCCAGAGACACCATATAGTCCCCTTCTTCCAGGTTCGCTATCACTGCTCTGAGTGATTCCATCTTGAATTTGAACCTTTTTATGTAAGTGTTCAAGGATTTTAGATTTAAAATTGGTCTCACCGAGCCGTCCGGCTTCGGTACCACAAACAGCGTGGAATAATACCCCTTTCCCTGTTGTAGGAGGGGTACCTTGATTTTCACCTGCTGGGAATACAGCTTGTGAATAGCTTCCACTACCGCCTCCCTGTCGGAGGGAGACGTTGGTAGAGCAGACTTCAGGAACCGGCGAGGGGGAGACGTCTCGAATTCCAATTTGTACCCCTGTGATACTACCTGCAGGATCCAGGGGTCCACTTGCGAGTGAGCCCACTACGCGCTGAAATTCTTGAGACGGCCCCCCACCGTGCCTGAGTCCGCTTGTAAGGCCCCAGCGTCATGCTGAAGACTTGGCAGAAGCGGGGGAGGGCTTCTGCTCCTGTGAAGAGGCTGCCTGGTGCAGTCTTTTCCCCTTCCTCTGCCCCGGGGCAGAAATGAGTGGCCTTTTGCCCGCTTGCCCTTATGGGAACGAAAGGACGGAGTTTGAAAAGACGGTGTCTTTTTCTGCTGAGAGGTGACCTGGGGTAAAAAGGTGGATTTTCCAGCCGTTGCTGTGGCCACCAGGTCCGATAGACCGACCCCAAATAACTCCTCCCCTTTATACGGCAATACTTCCATATGTTGTTTGGAATCCGCATCACCTGACCACTGTCGCGTCCATAACGCTCTTCTGGCAGAAATGGACATCGCACTCACTCTAGATGCCAGGGTGCAAATATCCCTCTGTGCATCTCGCATATATAGTAATGCATCCTTTAAATGCTCTATAGTTAATAATATACTGTCCCTATCCAGGGTATCAATATTTTCAGTCAGGGAATCCGACCAAGCCACTCCAGCACTGCACATCCAGGCTGAGGCGATTGCTGGTCGCAGTATAACACCAGTATGTGTGTATATACCTTTTAGGATATTTTCCAGCCTTCTATCAGCTGGTTCCTTAAGGGCGGCCTATCGGGAGACGGTAACGCCACTTGTTTTGATAAGCGTGTGAGCGCCTTATCTACCCTAGGGGGTGTTTCCCAACGCGCCCTAACCTCTGGCGGGAAAGGGTATAGTGCCAATAATTTATTAGAGATCAGCAGTTTTTTATCGGGGGAAAACCACGCTTTATCACACACCTCATTTAATTCATCTGATTCAGGAAAAACTACTGGTAGTTTTTTTACACCCCACATAATACCCTTTTTTGTGGTACTTGTAGTGTCAGAAATATTCAATGCCTCCTTCATTGCCGTGATCATGTAACGTGTGGCCCTACTGGACATTACGTTTGTCTCCTCACCGTCGACACTGGATTCAGTATCCGTGTCTGGGTCTGTGTCGACCATCTGAGGTAACGGGCGTTTTAGCGCCCCCGACGGTGTCTGAGACGCCTGAACAGGCACTAATTGATTTGCCGGCTGTCTCATGTCGTCAACAGTTTTTTGCAAAGTGCTGACACTGTCACGTAATTCTTTAAATACGACCATCCAGTCAGGTGTCGACTCCCTAGGGGGTGACATCACTAACACAGGCAATTGCTCTGCTTCCACATCATTTTCCTCCTCATACATGTCGACACAATCGTACCGACACCCAGCACACACACAGGGAATGCTCTGAAAGAGGACAGGACCCCACGAGCCCTTTGGGGAGACAGAGGGAGAGTTTGCCAGCACACACCAGAGCGCTATATATATATACAGGGATAACCTTATGTAAGTGTTACTCCCTTTATAGCTGCTGTTTTATATTAGCTGCCAATAGTGCCCCCCCTCTCTTGTTTTACCCTGATTCTGTAGCAGGACTGCAGGGGAGAGTCTGGGAGCCTTCCTTCCAGCGGAACTGTGAGGGAAAATGGCGCTTGTGTGCTGAGGAGATAGGCTCCGCCCCCTTCACGGCGGCCTTTTCTCCCGCTTTTTTTAGGAAAACTGGCAGGGGTGAAATGCATCCATATAGCCCAGGAGCTATATGTGATGTATTTCTTTAGCCATATAAGGTTTAAACATGTTTTATTGCGTCTCAGGGCGCTCCCCCCCCAGCGCCCTGCACCCTCAGTGACCGGAGTGTGAAGTGTGCTGAGAGCAATGGCGCACAGCTGCAGTGCTGTGCGCTACCTTATCTGAAGACAGGAACGTCTTCTGCCGCCGATTTCTCCGGACCTCTTCGCTCTTCTGGCTCTGTAAGGGGGCCGGCGGCGCGGCTCCGGGACCCATCCAGGCTGAACCTGTGATCGTCCCTCTGGAGCTAATGTCCAGTAGCCAAGAAGCCCAATCCACTCTGCACGCAGGTGAGTTCGCTTCTTCTCCCCTTAGTCCCACGATGCAGTGAGCCTGTTGCCAGCAGGACTCACTGAAAATAAAAAACCTATTTAAACTTTTACTTCTAAGCAGCTCAGGAGAGCCACCTAGCATGCACCCTTCTCGTTCGGGCACAAAAATCTAACTGAGGCTTGGAGGAGGGTCATAGGGGGAGGAGCCAGTGCACACCAGCTAGTCTAAAGCTTTTACTTTTTGTGCCCAGTCTCCTGCGGAGCCGCTATTCCCCATGGTCCTTACGGAAGTCCCAGCATCCACTAGGACGTCAGAGAAAGGTAGATTTACCCGCGGTAGCTGTGGAAACCAGGTCCGCTAGCCCCTCCCCAAACAACACTTCACCCTTGTAAGGAAAAACCTCCATATGCTATTTTGAGTCCGCATCACCCGTCCATTGGCGGGTCCATAGGGCTCGTCTCGCAGAAATAGCCATGGCATTGGCTCTGGAACCCAGCAGTCCAACGTCTCTTTGAGCGTCTCTCATATACAAGACTGCGTCCTTAATATGGGCTAAAGTTAATAAAATGGTATCCCTGTCTAGGGTATCAAGGTCAGCTGACAAGGTATCTGTCCATGCTGCCACTGCGCTACATACCCATGCCGACGCTATTGCCGGTCTGAGCAAAGCACCCGTATGCGCATAAATAGATTTTAAAGTAGTCTCCTGCCTGCGGTCTGCAGGATCCTTGAGGGCCGCCGTGTCCGAAGACGGCAGCGCCACCTTCTTGGACAGGCGCGTTAAAGCCTTGTCCACCCTGCGAGAGGATTCCCAACGTACCCTGTCCTGTTTAGGGAAAGGATACGCCATAAGAACCCTTTTGGTAATCTGCAGTTTCTTATCTGGAGTTTCCCAAGCTTTTTCAAATAACTCGTTAAGTTCATGAGAAGGGGGAAAGGTTACCTCAGGCTTCTTTCCCTTAAACATGTGTACCCTCGTGTCGGGGACAGAGGGTTCATCAGTGATATGCAAAACATCTTTTATGGCAATAATCATACACTGAATACTTTTCGCCACCCTAGGGTGTAATCTTGCTTCATCGTAGTCGACACTGGAGTCAGACTCCCTGTCGGTATCCGTATCCACTATATGGGATAAGGGACGTTTCTGACAACCTGCAGGGCCCTGTGACTCAGTCCAATCCGTGGATTGACCCCCTGTTGTGTCCCTGGACTCTGCTTTGTCCAGTCTCTTATGTAATGATGCCACACTTGCATTCAACATATGCCACATGTCCATCCACTCATGAGTCGGCACCGCCGACGGGGACTCACCACTCATCTGCTCCACCTCCTCCTTGGACGAGCATTCCGCCTCAAACATGCCGACACGCACGTACCGACACCCCACACACACCGGGATATGACTATAAGGGGACAATTTCCCAACAAAGGCCCTTTGGAGCGACAGAGAGCGAGTATGCCAGCACACACCCAGCGCCAACTGACACTGGAATAAAACCAGATAGCGCTTTTATGATATATCACAATTTTATACACTCACTGCGCCAATAATTGTGCCCCCCCCACCCCCCACCCCCACACACACACTTTTTCAGCCCTCTGTTACTGTGTTCAGCAGGGGAGAGTCCGGGGAGCCAGCGTCTCTGCAGCTTCTGTAGAGAAAATGGCGCTGTTAGTGCTGAGGGATCAAGCACCGCCCCCACCAGCGGCAGGCTTCGGTCCCGCTTCAATATTCAAAAAATGGCGGGGGTAAATGTATTTACTGCCTCCGCAGCCTAATATGCCCAGAAATGCCAGTCCAGAGGTTTATTGCTGCCCAGGGCGCCCCCCCCTGCGCCCTGCACCCATCTGTGCCTGTTCTGTGTGTGTGTTGTGCGGGAGCAATGGTGCGCAGCGTTACCGTTGCGCGCTTACCTCAGTGAAGATCTGAAGTCTTCTGCCGCCTTGAAGTCTTCTTTTCTTCTAATACTCACCCGGCTTCTATCTTCCGGCTCTGCGAGGAGGACGGCAGCGCGGCTCCGGGACGAACGGCAGGGTGAGACCTGCGTTCCGACTCCCTCTGAAGCTAATGGTGTCCAGTAGCCTAAGAAGCAGGGCCTATCAGTGAAGTAGGTCTGCTTCTCTCTCCTCAGTCCCACGATGCAGGGAGCCTGTTGCCAGCAGTGCTCCCTGAAAATAAAAAAACCTAACAAAATTCTTTAATCAGAGAAACTCAGGAGAGCTCCCCTGTAATGCACCCTATCTCCTCTGGGCACAAAATCTAACTGAGGTTTGGAGGAGGGGCATAGAGGGAGGAGCCAGTGCACACCCATACTAAAAGTTCTTTGTAGTGCCCATGTCTCCTGCGGAGCCCGTCTATACCCCATGGTCCTTACGGAGTCCCCAGCATCCTCCAGGACGTAAGACAAAAAAAAAGGGTCTGTCATGACCTGCAATTCCATTAAGAGCTTGTAGAATTTGTATATCTATTGTTTGCTACAAGTTTATGATTATATCTATACAATAAAATAGAATGCTAATAAAAATGATGTCATTGTATAATAACAGTTGGTATGATCTGTGACCCCTCCCACTAGTGTCAGAGATGCACAATAGACAGCGAAGGGGTGGTGATGGAGGGAAGGGGGGAGAGGTTGGGGAAAAAAGAAAGTGTTGGGGTGGGAAATAGCTAGGAAGAAAGTAATGTGGGAGAGGTACACAAATACAAGCCAGGCATACCTACACACTATGTGTGTGTGTGTGTGTGTGTGTGTGTGTGTGTGTGTGTGTGTGTGTGTATTATATATATATATATATATATATATATATATATATATATCTCTCTCTATCTATCTATCTATATATATATATATATATATATATATATATATATATATATATATATATATATCTATCTATCTATCTATATATATATATATATATATATATATATGTGTGTGTGCACACACAAACATACATATATATATACACACACACACTCACTAGGTGATACATCCCGCCCTACGGGCGCTCTTCACACCGTCGTACGGGGCTAAGCCCACTTAACCCTTGCACGCACTTGTGGCATGCAATATTTTTATTATATGGAGTATTACCTCCAATCATAATTGTGTGAGTGGTTAAATATTGCACGGTCAAAGGCCGTGCAATTGTTAAGGGTTCATAGCCCCTTGTAACGGCGTGAACAGTGCAAGCAGGGCCTGATGAATCACCTAGTAGGTGCTGTGGTTGGGGGAGTGGCATGTGCAGGGGAGCTGCGGGTGGAGGAGGGGCTGGTGCGGTGGTGCCGTGGGTGGAGGAGGGGCAGGTGCGGAGGTGCCCGGAGGTACTGCGAGTGGGGGAGGAGCGCGTAATGCTTCTCCTCCTGGAAGCAGCTAAGCTGCTATCCTCCCTTTGGCAGTGGCTCTCCCGGAGACTTGCACAGCAGCCAGTCACTATTGTTAGCGCCGGTGTCCCAACGCGCAGCATTACAGGGAAGATGCACTCAAACTACAGCTCCCAGCAGCCCTTAGCGCCGGAATGCTCCTGTGCTAAGGGCTGCTGGAAGCTGTAGTTTGGTACACCGGCGCTAATGATAGTGACTGGCTGGCAGAACTGACTGACTTGCAGAATCAATGTAAAAGGTGAGAGTGCTGTGCAGTGTCATTGCACACCCACTGCACTGCACAGCACTGTCACCTTTTACATTGATTCAGCGTCCAGAAATTACCCTCCGCGATTTTGCCCACTCTATCCGTTACATAAGCCATCTCTGGGCTTCCAGGCCGGCACCCCAGGTGCTGTGTTGTGGAGTCAGGGCCTCTGGGGATCTGGGCGCGGCTGTGGCGGGGAGGCACTTCTGTGACATCACGCGCAGAGGAGGGTCCGGGGCTCAGAGAGAATGCGGCGCAGGGAGGGCTATCATACACATCTACGCCGGTGGCCGCAGCAGCTTTTGTTCCACCTGCGCCGCGGCTAGGGAGTGGGGATTGTTGATGCCGGAGGGGGCAGGCGGACTGGCAGCAGGACATAGGACGCGGCAGTAAAAGGATTTTTTTTCTTCCTATCTACAGCGCAGAAACTTGCTGCAGATGCAGTGGCATACCCTCAAACTGCACCTTTTTGGCAGGTACAGGACCTTTTTTTTTTTTTATAGTTTGTACCGATTTCTGGCTCTCCAAACTTTCATTGACAGTATAGGAAAAGGAGTGCGACCACACCCCTTTACCCATGGCCACTCCACCTTTTCGAATTTGTACCGATTTTTGTGTGCAAATTGTTGGATGGTATATTGCTGCAGATGCAGTGGGTCTATTTTGGGGTGTGGACCTGGAGCTGCAGCTCCATCAGCCCCATTGTTAATCCTGCTCTGGGAACACACAGCAGCCAAAGGGCAGAGCCTCCCATTGGATGTAACCTGTGTGGGAGGGCATTTCTCATCCAATCAGCTGTGGACTGGGTGTGATAGACCTGCCACTAACCCAATGAGAGCTCCTAGCCACGCCCAGCGTTATCCACACGGTCACAGAGTGACAGATCTGGGCTATTATATAGGAGACAGATTATAATTATAGAAATTATGATAATATTATATATATATATATATATATATATATATATATATATATATATATATATATATATATATATATATATATACACACACACATACATACACACACATATATTTCCATATTTGTATTGTTACAAGCTATACAGACCTTATTGTGCATGCGATAAGGAATAGGCCTGTGTAATGTCCTTTTAATGTGCAATGCCAATACAAATCCCAACCGTTCCCCTACACCCAGCAATTAAAGATCACTTACCCAGTCAGAGCCGGTAGGCGAAGAGGAGGAACGAGTGCAAATCTTATCTCCTAGGCGAGCTTGCACGATCACCTGCACTGACTGCGGAACGAACAGACTTCCAATGAATTTGATTAACTCCAGAATAAGAACTTTGCAATTACTTTACAGTACTGCTGTACATGAAATAAACAATGAAATAACAAAAAATATCAGAAAACCATTCAAATCAAAGCTTATGGAGTGCACCAAAAGAATACCCATCTGCAGCCAAAGCAGAATAGGGATCTTCCAACATGACCCCTGAGGAGAAAGCTGTAAGGGCCCTACACATTTGTCGATCTGCCGCCGTGCTGCCCGACAGTGGATACGGCCGACGGGCGACCCGGTGGCGGGGGGGCAGCGACGGGGAGAGTGAAGTTTCTTCACTCCCCCTGTCACCCGGCTCCATAGCAGTGCAGACAAATATGGACGAGATCGTCCATATTGGCCTGCATGCATAAGCGACGGGGCACCAGCGATGAACGAGCGCGGGGCCGCGCATCGTTCATCGCTGGTGCCTCCACACTGAAATATATGAAAGGTATCTTGTTCATTAATGAACGGTATCTTGTTCATTAATGAACGAGATCGTTCATATCTTTCAGTATTCTCACTCTGTGTGTAGGTCCCATTAGTCTCAGAAATGATGTCTTTAATACATGACAATGGTGGAACAGATTTGTTCAGCTATGTACACGCTATATTAGGATTTGCCAATAATTGGGTTATCGGCCAAGAGCCTACATACTACACAATAAAAAAAAATATCCATAAACGCTCATTTGAGAATATCCTACTGCTAAGCCCTGCTAGAGGATAGTGGCTGAAAGTTCTTGCCCTGCGAGGCGGCCCCCAGCATGCGTTCAGAAGAATTACTAATGCTACTATTTAGCAGAATTTGCAATCCTTACTGGATTAGGCCCTATGTGTGTATTCTCGATAATCTGACCATAATGTGTTGCTAGTTTTACTCCCCAATTTGATAAGATTTATAAACAAGGACTGTTCCACAGTGACAGTCTACAGATGAATGTGTGGTGGAAACAATCCCTTTACTCACCAGTAGGGTGTGCTATATATATTCAGGAAATGACCAACACAGACTGATGTGAAAAAAATTAAATAAAAATAAGGATACATTTCTATAAAAGTGCACTTTCCAAGATACAGAACTATAATGTCAAGGAGAGACAGATTAAAAGGGCTAAAACTGTTCTCACTATTATCCACACAGAAATGCAAATAAAACCATTTACATTAAAAAAAAAAAAAAAAAAAAAAAAAAAATGAAATGGAAGATAAAAATGAGTAAAACTTTAATTCACAGTAGCCATAAATAAAAAGGGCCCACTGTGTTTCTGCAAAAATATTTATAGGACTTAACAAAAGTGAAAAAAATAAATGTATATTTTTTTTCACTTTTGTTAAGTCATTAATATTTTTGCAGAAATACAGGGAGCCCTTTATATTTTATGGCTACTGTGAAGAGAGAGAGAGAGAGAGAGAGAGAGAGAGAGAGAGAGAGAGAGAGAGAGAGAGAGAGAGAGAGAGAGAGAGAGAGAGAGAGAGAGAGAGAGAGAGAGAGAGAGAGAGAGAGAGAGAGAGAGAGAGAGAGAGAGAGAGAGAGAGCGCTCTCCAGTTTTCCATGTAAATAACACTCAGTTTATTAGTTATAGTTGCATTGGATGCGTTCTTCATCACAGTCCAGCAGTAAAGGCTGGGGATGCCCCTTGGCTCAAAAAAAACGGCGCCAAAACGCACAGTTCCGCATTCCAAGCTGGAACGTATGTGACATCACCTCCTATATACATCATACAATATCCTCCTCCATCCTATATGGCATCTCCAACAACATCCAATGCACCACCTATCTGGATAGAACGGGTGTAGTATGGTATGCCGGCAGCCGGGCTCCTGGCGACCAGCATACCAGCGCCGGGAGCCCAACCGCTGGCATACCGACAGCGTGGTGAGCGCAAATGAGCCCCTTGCGGGCTCGCTGTGCTCGCCACGCTGCGGGCACAGTGGCGCGCTACGCTATTTATTCTTCCTCCAGGGGGGTCGTGGACTCCCACGGGGGAGAATACCTATCGGTATGCCGGCTGTCGGGATCCCTGCGCCGGGATCCCGACAGTCGGCAACCTGAAGACCACCCGGATATAACAGATCATACATTTCATGTTTAAACAAGAACCCTTCAGGTCACTTACATAAAAAAAAGACCAATGCATCCACGCTTGAGCGATCGCACAGCGGCGTGCGTGCCACGTAATTTCCTGTATTTGAGACGCATCGCGTCAAGCCAGAAGTAGCCGTGGAGTGCAATGTCGTCGCAGCAACTGCACTCAGCGGCCAGATTAGCGACACATACTCATGCCACAAATGATATTAGTGGAGGTGCACTGGGATCAACTAAATAAAACAAAAACAACCAAACATGTCACAGCATTATGGAGTATTGTACAGGTTGAGTATCCCATATCCAAATATTCCGAAATACGCAATATTCCGAAATACGGACTTTTTTTGAGTGAGAGTGAGATAGTGAAACCTTTGTTTTCTGATGGCTCAATGTACACAAACTTTGTTTAATACACAAAGTTATAAAAAATATTGGCTAAAATTACCTTCAGGCTGTGTGTATAAGGTGTATATGTAACATAAATGTATTGTGTGCTTAGATTTAGGTCCCATCACCATGATATCTCATTATGGTATGCAATTATTCCAAAATACGGAAAAATCCCATATCCAAAATACCTCTGGTCCCGAGCATTTTGGATAAGGGAGACTCAACCTGTATAAGTTATCCTAACCATGCCACATATATTATAGGATCATAGAATAAGGACATTGATATTAATATTGAATCAATATTAAATCAATATCAAAATGAGAGATCAAAAGGGAACCAAGTAACTAGGCAAGTATGTCCAAACCATTAAACCAGAGACCATGCGTCAAAAAACGCACCACTGACAAATAACTTCTAAAACACTAAGAACTTGTGTATGTCTAAAAGGCTCATCAAAATGGGTACACGCATCATTAATACAGTATGTGTTCTTTAGAATGAAAACCTTTTGCCCATGAGTACTAGATAAGACATACTTATACCATTACAAATTATCACAATTGTGCCTAAGCATACAACTACACACAAAAACAATACAAAGGATTATGGGAGTAATTCAGAGTTGATGCCAGCAACAAATTTGTTAGCAGTTGAGCAAAACCACGTGCACTGCAGGGGGGCAGATATAACATTTGCAGAGAGAGTTAGATTTGGGTGGGTTATTTTGTTTCTGTGCAGGGTAAATACTGGCTGCTTTATTTTTACACTGCAATTTAGATTTCAGTTTGAACACACCCCACCCAGATCTAACTCTCTCTGCACATGTTATATCTGCCCCACCTGCAGTGCACATGGTTTTGCCCAACTGCTAACAAATTTGCTGCTGCGATCACCTCTGAATTAGGCCCTATATACAACACATTACAAAAAAGGGGTTTCATGTACTGGTCATGAAGTGAATCTTTTCTTATGTATTCAAAAAGCTGAATTTTTTGTCATTACCGCAAAAAAAATATTTAAAGCATTAGACTCATTGGGGGGAATTCAATTGTTTGAAAAGTCAGTTGGGTGTCTTGTTTTTCCAGTCTATTAGATAGCAAAAAAGCAGACACCCAACTGACTTTTCAAACAATTGAATCTCCCCACATTAAGTCCATTAGGTGCCACCGTTCCAAGATTTCAAATCCATCAGGCCTCCAATTTTGTTCATTAGGCACTGGCACCCAATCAATAATCCTGCATTTGAGTGATGCCACCTGAAGGCCCATCAGCAAAAAATGTTGTGCCACTGGTTTATCTGTGCCACCTGTAAGCAAAGCTTGATGTATCGAACTTCTGTGATTTTCCATACACTCACGAAAAGTGCATGTCATCATGCCAACATAGGCCAGTCCACATGGACAAATTAACATGTAGCCCACATGGTCCATTTTACAGTGCAGTTTATATCTTATCTTGACTGGCTTGCCACTTTGCGGATGTGGGAAAGTACCACCTGTTAACATTACACTACATGTGGTGCAACCCGTGCATATTACACAGCCAGGTCTACGTTCATTCAACCAGGTTCCATTATCGTTACTGGTTTGGCGGGTCGGTTGAATAAGTATTTGTTTTAAATTCCGCCCTCGTCTGTATGCCATCATTGGTACATCTCCCAAGACAGAAACCAATCATGGATCCGATTTAACAACCGGCCAGTGACTCCTGATAGATTTTGCTATAGACTGTGATTCATTGTCATATTGTGTGACAAAAATCATACGATTGCCTTTTGCTGACTTTTCTTTGCGTAGCCCCATACGTGCCCTACATAGGCATCCATCAACCACCTTTTTGCTGTAGCCCCTTTAAAAAAAAAAAGAGGTTGCGCATCTCTTCAATCTGCAACTCAGCAGCAACAGGATTTGTGTTATTACGTAATACTCGCACAAACTGCGAAATGGCCAAACTTTAAACTTGGTGGGTGATTACTCCTTGCATGCAAGATAGTATTGCTGTCAGTGTCCTTTTTTTATAAAGTCGTCCCCAATCTTCTCCCCTTTTGGGTTACCGTTATATCCAAAAAATGTATACATTCAGAACTAGAATGTCCAGTAAACCGTGCAGTTGAATCCAAACTGTTCAATTTGGCCAAAATCACATCAAATTCACTCTTGGTGCCACTCCAAAAAAATGTCATCTATAAATCTCTTACAGTAAATTATTTTAGGACAAAATCAAGGCATGATATATGTAGACTCATACACATGCATAAATATCCCCACGTATGCGGGGGCCACATTAGAGCCCATCGCTGTACCCGGAGTGTGCCCCTTCTATAGCTCTTTACATTAATAATAATTGCTGTATTTTGGGTGACACCCCAGTGTATACGTTTTGGAAGATGAGAGTGCGGTCTTACATGGATAGAGATATACAGATAGAGATACATATATATCTCTATCTGAATAATCACGTTAGGTCAGTAATCATGTTGGGTCAGTTAGAAAACTATTTTCTTACACAGATCAAGGGGCGGATTGGCCATAGGGCTCACCAGGAAGATTCCTGGTAGGCTGACATGTCTGTAGGGCCTGTTTTGTGTGTTGTCATGTGGCCCCATCTCTCATATAACAGGCAGCCCACCACACTTGGTACCCTGCATTGTTGTCCCCATTCATTCTGTTATTATAGCTCTGCAGCACAACTCTGCCATCCAGTGATGCTGCCATATCTACAAGGTATGTTATACCTCTTGTGCTGCCCATGTCAAGACACTTCTACAAAATTTTACAGGGCCACTTTTAGTTCCCAATCTGCCTCTAATCTGCAGTAAAAGACACAAGGAAGGCCGCATTTGCGTACAATCAGGCCCTATGAGCAGGGATCCCATCCTCCTCAACAGACCCCACATCCTCATCAGAACACACACCCATTAGGGCTGCTTCCATAAGTGTCCCATGCCAATCCGCCCCTGGACAGACTTGTATACGTGTTCGGGAATTCACACATGGGCACATACTACCAGTTCAGGCTGTCACTGCTTGGCCCATCTAATATTTTGAAGACTGTAGCTATCAATTCACTAGAAGCCAATGACAGGGCTGAAACTTAGCAAATGTTGTGCCTCATGGCTCAGTGATGTCACTTATTCCTAGGAATCACAAAATATTCATGCATCCACTGAGCAGAGCTGACATGTACATGTGGGTTCTGCCATCCTCATTGCTCTCACCTGCACACCACTGACAAGCATCAGAATATAATAAGTGAACTGACCGACTGACTGACTGACCGACCAACCACCCACACACCCACCCAGGCTTGGATACATCCCATGGTAGGAAACTAATAAAAGCACAATATATCTTGCTAGGACATAGACATTTAATAAACTACAGGAAATATCAGATTTACCTTTAAAGCAAAGAATTTAACAAACTTGTCCAAGTCCTTCCGGTCTTGTGGGCTGAGGTCGGTGTCCATCGTGTCTGTAAACCTTAATGAATGAGATGGCACAGTTACCAGTGTGTCAGAAAAAAAAACCAGATGCAGCAAATTGCCGTTCATTCCACCAGGACAACGCGAATAGTCATTATTTAAGGAACAGTGACAACTACAGGCGGGATCCGGTTATGTGACCGGCGCTCGGGATCCCGGCAATCACCATGCCGATGCCGGGATCCCGAACGATCGAAAGCCCTATGGTCGGCATGACACCAATATGGGAACGGAACCCGTGGCAACTGCAGCGAGCCTGCAAGAGGCTTTGTTGCGCTAGCTCCCCCAGCTGGCATTCTGCGGCTGGGATCCCGGGGATGGTATGCCGACTGCCGGGATCTCCACCGCCGGTTACCCAGCCCCAACCACTACAGGCTAGATGGTGCCAATTTGCAACCTGTTACTGCAGTTTGGGATAGTCTCTTACAGAGGTGTTTGCCTACATCTGGGAGGCAGCAGAGAGCTCAGTTTGGAGTTTAGCATGGAGCTGTGCTGGGTATGGCTGTAGTAGGCAGACCACTAAGGAGAGGAGTCATAAATCCATAGCTGGGAACAGTTGGAGACACACACGTTGCTGGTCTACCGACAGCTGGATTACGCCAGATGGGAGTTACGGGGAGAAATCTGCTAGAGAGAGATCAGCCCCCAATGCGGATTAATGCTCACTCCCATTACAGCACAGCATCATAGGATATGTATGACTAAGGGGTCTATTCATAAAGCAGTTTAAAGTGTGGAGAAGTGAGCCAGTGGAGAAGTTGCCAATGGCAACCAATCAGCTGCTGCATCATACATCTCCTATAAGGCGTTGCTGTAGCTGGGAATGTGGAATTGTATCCCATCTCATGTTGCCCAATGGAGAGTCTTGATGACTAATCAAGTGGGGCCCATTGCACTTCTGTCAATAACAGTGAAACTGGAAGATCTGCTGAAAGACATTCGCTCATCTGGCACTTTAGGGGGGCGTATGTATTAAGCCTTGAGAAGTGATAAAGCAGTGATACGTGCAAGGTGATAACGCATCAGCTAGTCAGCTCTAAACTGTCGATTTACATATTGGAGCTGATTGGCTGGTGCGTTACCACAATAGTGGCCAATCCCGGGATTTAGAGCCAAAAATGGCCGGGATTGGAAGCTCCAATCCCGGGGATTGAGGGATCAGCGTTGAGCGTCCACAGGACGCTCAGACGCTGCCCGGCTTCCTTCATCCGGCTCCCCAACGCAGCATGAGAGGTCACGCTGCGCCATCACACGCCGCTGGGAGCCGCCAGGAGAGAGCGGATGATGTTCCCCACCCACCTGCTCTCGGTATATGGCGAGTTACGTGGGCTGGGCGAGATGGTGGCCACACAGTTAAAAGCCAATCCCGGGTATCCTGGGTTTGGCCATTTTTCAATCCAGATACCCGGGATTGAAAAAATGGCCCGGGATTGGCTTCCCTAGTTATCACCTTGCACTTATCACTGCTTTATCACTTCTCCAGGCTTAATATATCTGCCCCGAGGTGATTTATGGCTAAAAGGAGACAACGCAAGAAGGGCCAGACCAATGTTACCCACCTCATCAATCTGTGTTGATTTGTCAACCTTCTCAACCAGAGAAGCAGGCTGGAAATAGTTATGTAGTTGACAGTGATGCCGTCAACAGCATTATCTTGATTGAGAATGCCGACACAGTCATAATATTTTTTAAACATTTAAACTTATGATTCCAACAATGCCTTATAACATTACAACAGTGATGACATTCTCTCATCGACATTATGCTGTCGGCAGCATTACTAGCGACAAAATGTAGGTATCCCAAGAAGACAGGCAGAAGAGGAAAGAAAGGAGGGAGATTTACATGCTATTTACATACTTTGCAGTCACCAAAAGATTTTTGCTACCTACATTTAATAGTAAAAGGTTTAGTGTCATGGTAATAAAAAAAATAAAATAAAAAAAAAAGTTTAATGTCTGATTGGCTGATCGTTATCGCAAGATTCCAAGAAAAACACAGAATTACAAAGATGAGCCTTCGGAAGTTGATGGTCTGGTTAATGTTCCTATGTTCATACTGACCAAACCGCACCCCTTCTCTTTTCTGTATACCGAATGCAATTCTCACTAACTGCCCATATAGGGGGTCATTCCGAGTTGATCGCACGCCGCAACTTTTTGCAGCCCGTGCGATCAACTAGACGCCGCCTATGGGGGAGTGTATTTTTGCATAGCAAGACTGCGATCGCTTGTGCAGCCCTGCTATGCAAAAACATGTGTGTGTAGAACAAGACCAGGGTAAGAGTTACTTACCCTGTGCGATGAATCCAGCGTTGCAGGTCCCAGAACTGATGTCCGATATCTGCCCTCCAAACGCCTGGACACGCCTGCGTTCGCCGCACTACTCGCAGAAAACGGTCAGTTGACACCCACAAACGCCCTCTTCCTGTCAATCTCCTTGCGATTGGCTGTGCGGATGGATTCTTCGTTAAATCCATCGCCTAGCAACGATCCGCTTTGTAGCTGTACGATGCGCCTACGCATTGCGGTGCATGCGCAGTAGTAGCCTGTTCGCTGTGCCGAGAAAAACAGCAGCGAGCAATCAACTCGGAATGACCCCCATATTTTCCTAGATAGTATCGGACGATGAGCTTGAACGCAAATAAGCAATAGCGCTACATTCTATACATGCACAATGGACACACTGCGATGAGGGGGGAAGGGGGGGGGGGCACAATTCCTGAGGCAAAGGCTCTCATGATATACCGAAGCAGCCACCAAATGTCTCCGAAATTCTATTCCAGTCTTTAAAAGTCTAACAACAATAAACATGAAGGGCCTCTGAAATGAGGGAGCAAAGATGTTTCTGAGAATAAGGAGAACACACACGGATGGGTCTGTGGTCACTAATTAAAGCGATGTATGCCCTCGGGGGTTATGTTTCCGGAGATGCGCTAACTAGGGCACTGCACACGGGGACGTATACCCACACAACAGCTCTCAGGCACAGGTATGGTGTTCCTTCCTATTCGCCTGTTTGATGTCAGCTATTTAAAACCAAGCTCATCAGTTTTAAAATGAAGAATCAACATATTCAGAAAATATTTAATATTAAGCTCCCACAGGTACGGCAGAAATTATTGTATGCTTATTAATTACCCGTCATCTTTAACTCCTAAAACTCTGTTCTTGCCAATGTGCGGCTGCGGACATCTCAGAGAGTTTCAGTATGGGTTACATAACTCATTTTCCCCAAGTAACTCTATGTGATGCAAGAGGAAATAGGTGATGTTGGTGGCTGAGAGGGGCCAGTTTCCCGGCAGACCCATGGCAGCCCGATGCCACTCTGCATGCCCAGCGCCTGGCACATTAACACACAGAACAGTGGGGCAGATGTACGAAGCCTGGAGAAGTGATAAGTGGAAGGTGATAACGTACCAGCCAATGATTACGGTTTGTAAAACGACAGTTAGGAGCTGATTGGCTGGTGCGTTATCACCTTCCACTCCTATATAGTTTCTCCAGGCTTAATACATCTGCCCCAGTGTTCTTCCCTATGTGCATTATTACACTGTAATAGGCACAGTGCAGAAAAGACTTTTACTGTATAACCAGACAGGGTATAAATAAGTAGGGGTTGTAGAAATAAGAAACAGCCAAGTTGTACACCGCAGATTTTTTGGGCATTCCTGAGAGGGAACCGCTACATGGAGAACTGCGCTTGCAATTTAGTTTTACAAGAGGTAATTGTATTTGTATTTCAATATGAACTCCACAGTGCTTTCCGGAACAGGATAGTCACAAGCGTTAAAGCTGTTTGGGGTTAGCAATGCCTCATAAATAATAAGCAAATATTAAAGATAGAGAGATCTGTATGTTTGGCCTGAAGGACAAGTGACCGGATCTGTGGGATGTTATACATATATGGTCAGGTCCAATGTCACCTATCTCGCAATCAAACTATTTAAAGATCTGTTGCAAAATTTAACAGATCCAGTCAGTGTCCCTGCTATAATGTCCAACTCGGACCACTGCTCAATAGCTGCACTTATTCTGTATGGGACACAGGGTTTGGGTCCTGTATATTACTCATGGCAGTGAATCAAGTTGGTTCTGTAATACTAGACATGAATATTTACAGTGTCACCAATGAGCAAGGACGTGTGCTAACAAGACCTTAACCTCAAGAACACCAAGAAAATAGTATGCAGTGGACTTGGCGAACGGAATTCACAATTAGTTCTGGCTGTGGATGAGCTCCCTGTTTTTGAGTTCAAATTATATAATATAAAAAGTTCTTATTTCCTACAAAGCTCTATCCACAGTACCTGATCCTTCACAAACACTGACTCACCACATGCTATCTGTGTGTGGATTATTAGATCTACACTAAAAAGGGCTATAGTCAATGGATCAACCATTCATGGTCGACATGGGCCAAAAGGTTGACATGGAATAGGTGGACAGTAGAAAAGGTCACCATGATCAAAAGGTCAACCCTTTTATTTTTTTAAATTGGTGTTTTGTCACAAAACCCCCCATTAGTGTACCACTTTGCTCGCCATGCTTCGGGCAAGGTGACCCGCTGCGCTCGGCGCAGGCTACTATTCCCAACCGTAGTCCACGTGGATGGTAAAGTATGAAAAAGTGAAAAAAAAACAAAACACAAAAAAACCCCAACAACTTGTGTCGACCATTGTTATGTCGTCATTTTGAACCTGTTGACCACTAGTGGTCGACCTGATGACTGTGGACCTTTTTAGTGTGGATCTAAAGACCGAATACCATAATGTCTGACCGCTTACTTATTCTTTGCGATATTCAATTCTTTTTCTGCTGGCAGCCGCTAGATGGCGCCCAAACTGAGCTATTGAATTGTAGTTCTGTTTGTGCGTGAATGGCTACCAGCGTTTGTATTTCAGCTCGCACCACCCAGGGGTGGCGACCTGAAATGCGAGAACAGTGACTTGTTTGGGCGTCCAAGCGGCATTTTCGCGATTGCGCCCAGCACTTTGGTGAGGTTTATCTGCTTTATGTGGCTAAACCCAACCTCTATGGGCGCAATCAGCGCTAAAAATATATACAATTGATTATCGCCCCTGCGATCTCCCGTCACTTTTGACGGGAGATTCGTCGAGAATCAATTGAATATCGCCCTTTGTGTTTCCCTCTACAAGAGCACGGCTAATAGCTCTGTAATGATGAAATATAGGTATATATAATGAAGAATTGTAGGCCAAAGCTACCAGTCCACTTTGAGGGAGCATTTATCAAGTACACTGTATAAGATGATAGGTAGAGAAGCTTACTGGTCGCTATGGGCAACATCTCTAACGGTCCATTTCTCCGCTGCTAAAGACATCAACCCCATAGGTTATGGAAATATTTTTATTCAATTTAACAGCACAGAATTTTATAAAAATGGCTGTTTTCTCACCAGCATAGTTCTGCTTATAAGCAGTAGGTGTCTCTTGGCAAACTATCCTGTGAGGCATTCTTCCTTAATCAATGCAGTGTCAGTTAAGACGAAACAGAAACTGATGTAGAATTAGTCACACAGTAGGTGTATAGGTGGAGCCCATAAATATTGAGATGAAATTAAGTGCTCATATGTATAGTAGTGTTCATTCTAGCACTCAGCAACTCTAAAAACCCGTGCTGTTCCTCTTTCCTGCTTGCGGTGTCGCTCTCTACTCTGGTGGTTCTAGCACACTCTGGTCTATCTCGGCACTGCAATACAGACCAAAGTGTTCTAGAGGCACCAAAGCAGAGAGCAACACCCCAGGCAGGGTGCTAGAAAGAACACAATATAGAGTCAGTGGTGCTACTACTGTCACTGCAGAGTCTGCATTAGTTCTGCTACTGCCTGCACCAATTACCATCTCACAGCATACACAGGGTTACCCATCTCCCCCCCCCCTCCCTGGCTCAGCGGTGACGGCAATACTGATTGCATCACCTGATAGCCCCTCCTCCACAAAAATGTTTTGCTTTGGAGCTTGGCAATGTAGTGTTTCTCCAATGTAAATTCTGGGGCAGATTAATATTGGCTGCAATTACACTGTATGCACCTATGTCACCTGGCAACCCTTACTGATACGCTTGTTCTTACAGACACCATCATGATCAGCAAATATGTGCACCAGCCCTACACCTGGTGCAAGCGATGAGTTTGAAATCAGACCCCTATGTACACACGGATCAGTATACCTACGACTCTGTATAGCCTGAAGGTGCGTGTGCTCGGCTACAGTGCTAAAAATCGCATGACCCATCCACAACGATGCATCTGCCCTTTATCTGCGGTATCAAAAGCAGGCCAACAACCATGGTACTAAAGTTCAAAATTAGTTAATGATTCATGTAATTTACCTCCCCCAATAGCATACATATGTCCCTTTAACAACGGGAAGTCATTCTACGGATTAAGAGTCGCCTGTCAATGACAAAATGTATCTTTAACATAGCCAGCAAAGGCATCAGCGATTCCTGCTGTATAGATGGTACTCATTGATTTTCAGTAGATCTGCGCTGTTGTGAAGAGGTAATGGGTTTGGGAGCTGCTGGCCGCCGATGTGTGCTGCATCTATAATAAACTCTAGTCAGAAAGCTCATTCGATATAGAGAATATTACAATGTGAAACATACTTGTAGTATAATTTTACTGGATGTTCTGTAACAACTTGTGCACAGGAGCAGATACTGAGAATTGTTAGTACACAGAAGTTGTATCATGTAATAGGACATATGTAAAGCACAGCGTCCTGCCTCAGCAATTCTCCTCCTCCATCGCCCGAATGATGGGAGCAGTGGGTACCTAGGGGGTAATTCAGACGTGATTGTAGCAGCAAATTTGTTAGCAGTTGGGCAAATCCATGTGCACTGCAGGTGTGGTAGTTAGAACATGTGCAGAGAGAGTTAGATTTTGGTGGGTTATATTATTTCTGTGCAGGGTAAATACTGGCTGCTTCATTTTTACACTACAATTTAGTTTTCAGTTTGAACACACCCCAGCCAAATCTAACTCTCTCTGCACATGTTACATCTGCTCCACCTGCAGTGCACATGGTTTTGCCCAACTGCTATACAAATTTGCTGCTGCGATCAACTCTGAATTACCCCCCTATAGAGGTGCAGGTCTATGGTGCATTGGGCTGATAATTCTCTGTGGCAAAAAAAGCTTAACACTGTGACTTAGAGGAGTCTATTTAAAGGTAAAAAAAAAAAAATACCATATCCTGCATGCTTAGCAAAGAAAAGGCTTTCCTCAAGGTTAATAAGTGCTAAACACCGGTGCTTCCCTGCTTACCTCCATTCCCATAAACATCTATGGGGACCATTCCCAAAAATGTCTATGGAAAAGAAGGCATTCCGCAATTTAGCAAGTCCACATTACCCTGTATAGATCTATGAAAGGACTTGCGAAACAAGAGAGGCTTCACCTGATACCCAATGGTCAAAGCTGAATGTGCATACTGTAGGAACTCCTGGCTGGCTATATTAATCTGCCAGTGATAACACAACTCCAGAATTGTTGACACTTCATGAAGAAGCACCTGGCTGTGTTAGTGCAGTGACAGCCACAGAAGTGAGCGGATAAGGTGCATTATAGCAGAAGTCACAGCAGCCTGTAGAGAACAGATGGGTAAGTTGAACATTCTGAACACTGTACATAAAAAAATGAACTACTGCAAACAAGACATGGGCAATATTTGGATCAAGACAGTATACAGGAGATGGGGGGGGGACCTGCAAGGCAAAAATGGAGGGTGCAGTACTGGGGGGTGAGATGGAGGGGGCAGTCTGACTCCTGCCTGCTCCCCGTCATTTCCCAGCTGCAGCACCCTGAGGTCCTGTGACACCAGTGCCTCCAGCCAGCCCCGGAGTCTGATGCATGGATATAAGCTGGGAAAGCAGGGGCAGGATAGGATCCCCTTATGTATACACAGAAATTAGGTCAGGGTAATTGGGGCGGCTCACCTCTGTTCATTCCACTACTACTCCTGCCGCCCTTTGCCTGTCCTGAGTGGGCAAATCCCGAGTTCGGTCCTATCAGGAGCCCCAGCTACTCGGCCTATGCGTCTCACGTCCCCCGCACAGTCCCCACCATGGCTGCCATTACTGTTTGTGTTTTGCTGTCTCCTGCCCGGTAAAGTCAGCTGTGATTCGGCAGCAGCAGATTCCGCACAGCTCGGCACACACCCGGCACCCCGATATAATACCGCAGCCCGGTAACACCGCCCGACCGTGGCCGTAACTACATACCCGGGAGGAGAACGGTGTATCACAGCGGGGTATTGTCAGAGTCAAGCGGAATCTGCCGACCCGAATCGTCAGACTGGTGGCGGACTGAAGCTGAGGGTGTGTACACCCAGGCAGCCGGTGTCACCGTCACCGTCACTCTGTGGACGTTCTCTGTGTGTAAGTATCTACCTGCATATAATGCGTGTCTGCCAATGTATGCATGCTATAATACGATGTATTCTGGGAGATGGTGTGCTGGAACTTGTAGTTCTACGTTAGCTGCAAGTTGCATACCTCTAGCTTATTAAATGTGTGCATTATCTACCCTGCCTGCCAGAGCCGGCCCTAACCAGTATGATGCCCTAGGCAAGATTTTGGCTGGTGCCCCCTAGCACAACCGCTGGTTCCGCCTCTGACCTTGCACCTCTTTCCCAGCACCATCACCCCTCACCCATAGCAGTCCTTGTTTTGGTGTTTGTACCCCCTATATTTTAAATAGGAACAGTTCGCACATTTGGCGCACAGCCCAAAAAGAGGTGTGTTTTTACTGGCAAGGGCATGGCCACACAATAGTAACCCCAATTCCAATTACGCCACACAGTACTGCAACTTTATTCACATTTGATCATGCGATAGTGTCCATAATTCATATTACATCCCACAGTAGTATCACTTTACCTTAAACATTACTCCTCACAGTAGAGCCCCTTATTCACATTACATCACACTGAATTGCTCCTTATGCACATTACACCACACCCTATTGCGCTTTATTCAAATTAGACGACCCAGTAGTGCCCTTTCTATACGCAACACCACATAGTAGAGCACCTTATACACATAATGCCCACATTAGTAATGCATTTATACACATAATTCCACATAGTAATGCCCCTTACACATATGAGACACATTATTAATGTCCTTATAAACATAATGCGCCTTACACATTATGACAACCTTTATTAATGCCCTTTTACACATAATGTCCCTTACACATATGGCGCACATTATTAATGCCCTTATACACATAATGACACACATAGTCCCCCCTACACATTTGCTGCACATTATTAGTGCCCCATACACATAATGACACACATACAGTAGTACCCTGTTGCACATATGCCGCACATTATTAATGCCCTTATACACATAATGACACACATAGTGCCCCTTACACATATGTTGCACATTATTAATGCATTTTTACATGACACACATAATGCTCCTTACACATATTCCGAACACTACTGCACAACCAACCCACTCACATGCACACAGCACTCACACTACCACTAACACCGTGACCTCTGCTTCTGCTTGGATACAGATGTGTCCTCAGAAATCTTGCCTCAATGCTAACGTCGGGCACCTTTTTTTTTTTAATGAAAATGCATCCTATTTGCATTGCTATGTGGCTAGGATGCACAAGCAGCTTCTGCTGACTAAAATGATATGCAGCATGCCTATATACTGTGTGAGACTGTGGCTGTATCTGCATATGAAATGCTACACACAGAATATAGGCATGCCGCATATCATTTTAATCAGCAGAAGCTGCTGATGCCCCTAGGCATATCAAATGCCCTAGGCAATTGCCTAGTTTGCCTATACCTATGGCCGGCTCTGCTGCCTGCTAACAATGTTCTCAGTGTGAGCTGTTTATTTGTGTAGGTACCAGGGCTGTTTCTAGCCAATTTGGCTCCCAGTGCGAGATTTCAAAATGCGCCCCCCCCCCCCCCCATTGACCGTAAAAAAGCCTTATTAAAATGGGCGTGGTCTCATTAGAATGGTCATGGCCTCGTCTGGGGGAAAAAAAGTAAATAAAAAGTCCCCATTTTACACAGTGCTGCAGGCAAGAGTCCCCATTTTACACAGTGCGACAGGCAAGTGTCCCCATTTTACACAATGCGGCAGGCAAGAGTCCCCATTTTAAACAGTACGGCAGGCAAGTGTCCCCATTTTACACATTACGGCAGGCAAGACTCCCCATTTTACACAGTACGGCAGGCAAGACTCCCCATTTTACACATTACGGCAGGCAAGTGTCCCCATTTAGCACATTACGGCAGGCAAGTGTCCCCATTTAGCACATTACGGCAGGCAAGTGTCCCCATTTAGCACATTACGGCAGGCAAGTGTCCCCATTTAGCACATTACGGCAGGCAAGTGTCCCCATTTTACACATTACGGCAGGCAAGAGTCCCCATTTTACACATTACGGCAAGCAAGAGTCCCCATTTTACAAAGTACGGCAGGCAAGAGTCCCCATTTTACACATTACGGCAGGCAAGAGTCCCCATTTTACACAGTACGGCAGACAGCGTCCCCCTTTTCACACATTACGGCAGGCAAGAGTCCCCATTTCATACAGCACGGCAGGCAAGACTCCCCATTTTATACATTACGGCAGGCAAGGCTCCCCATTTTACACATTACGGCAGGCAAGAGTCCCCATTTTACACAGTACGGCAGACAGCGTCCCCCTTTTCACACATTACGGCAGGCAAGAGTCCCCATTTCATACAGCACGGCAGACAGCGTCCCCCTTTTCACACATTACGGCAGGCAAGAGTCCCCATTTCATACAGCACGGCAGGCAAGAGTCCCCATTTTACACATTACGGCAGGCAAGAGTCCCCATTTTACACAGTGCGGCAGGCAAGAGTCCCCATTTTACACAGTGCGGCAGGCAAGAGTCCCCATTTTACACATTGCGGCAGGCAAGACTCCCCATTTTACACATTGCGGCAGGCAAGACTCCCCATTTTACGCATTGCGGCAGGCAAGACTCCCCATTTTACACATTGCGGCAGGCAAGACTCCCCATTTTACACATTGCGGCAGGCAAGACTCCCCATTTTACACATTGCGGCAGGCAAGACTCCCCATTTTACACATTGCGGCAGGCAAGACTCCCCATTTTACACATTGCGGCAGGCAAGACTCCCCATTTTACACATTGCGGCAGGCAAGACTCCCCATTTTACACATTGCGGCAGGCAAGACTCCCCATTTTACACATTGCGGCAGGCAAGACTCCCCATTTTACACAGTGCGGCAGGCAAGACTCCCCATTTTACACAGTGCGGTAGGCAAGAGTTCCCATTTTACACAGTGCGGCAGGCAAGAGTTCCCATTTTACACAGTGCGGCAGGCAAGTGTCCCCATTTTTAAATAAAGTAAGGTGACATTATAGGCTCCTTTGCACACCACCCTTTAATTAACAAAAAAAAAAAGGGAAGGGAGGAAGGGAGGGGAGGTAAAATAGCAGGCATGACATGAATAACTACCCCACCCTGCAAAATAAACACACACATTGGCACCATTTAAAACATAAAGTTGAATTATAGGATTCCATGTTTCCGCGGAGCCCCTCTCTCACACACACACACACACACAAAGGGGGGGGGGGGGGGGGGGAATCGCAGGCTCCATCTACAGCCTACATTAACTACATCAAGAAAATTACCACAAAAAGCCAGCAGTCTGATTGTGACTGTGAGAGACTGCTGGGCTGGCTGCAGAATACTCACTGCGCGGTCCGGTCAGTGGGTCACGGTGTGAGTGCTGCGGCCTGTCCGTCACGGTCCTCCTCCCCTAACACCGCCGCCGCACGCACCCCTTGAAAAGCTGCCTCCAGCTGCAGTGAGTGACTCCTCCGCAGGGCCTCCACTCCGTTAGCCTGAGCCGCTCTGACCTGGTGCCTAAGTAAGTGCCGCACTGGTCACTTATGAAAAGGCGCCCACCCGCTCCTCTGCGGCGTCTACCTTTACCAGTTAAATCCCCGGCGTGTGACGTCATGACGTCACTACGTAATTGCGTCAGACTGTAATACTCCGCCCAGCGAGCGGAGTAAAATGGAGGGGCGGGGGGAGGCAGGAGTTTGAAGGCAGCAGCCCCCAGCAGGAGCCGCGGCGGGCGCCCCGTGCAAATGCACGGCTCGCACGCCTGTAGAAACGGCCCTGGTAGGTACCTAAGGGGTACATTTACTAAGCAGTGATAAGAGCGGAGAAGTGAGCCAGTGGAGAAGTGCCCATGGCAACCAATCAGCACTGAAGTAACATCTATCATTTGCATACTATAAAATTATACACAGCTGCTGATTGGTTGATGGGGAAACTTCTCCACTGGCTCACTTCTTTGCTCTTATCGCTTAGTAAATGTACCTCTTAACTCGGTCCTCAAGGCACTCTAAGGGGCCCTACACACTCGGCGATGCGCCGCCGAGGTGCCCGACGGCCGATACGGCCGACGAGCAACCCGGCGGCGGGGGGGGCAGTGACGGGGGGAGTGAAGTTTCTTCACTCCCCCCGTCACCCGGCTGCATTGAAGTGCAGGCAAATATGGACGAGATCGTCCATATTGGCCTGCATGCACAGCCGACGGGAGATCAGCGATGAACGAGCGCGGGGCCGCGCATCGTTCATCGCTGGAGTCTCCACACTGAAAGATATGAACGAGTTCTCGTTCATTTATGAACGAGATCGTTCATATCTTTCAGAATATCGGCATGTGTGTAGGGCCTATAACAGTCCAGGTTTTTAAAGATATCCTTGTTTGAGCACAGATGGTTTTATCAAAATGAATGAGCTACTTGTGCAGACTCAGGGGTATCCTTAAAACCTGGACTGTTTGCATGCCCTGATGACCGAGTTACGGAACAACTGTTGTTGGAACTGATTGTGAATTGAGCGCAAAACAAACAAAAAAACAAGTAATGGGGCGACCCATAAATCTGGTATCAGGCAATTGCCCATTTTGCTGATGACTGGGTCTGTGGACCTTGAAATCCAACATGCACCATGCTGTCCCCAAAAATTATCACCAGGATCAGTGAGTCAGGGATTTTTTAACATGCTGATCTTCCCTGCTAGATTGCCGATCGATGTCTGCTGATTGGATCGCCGATCATCAGATCAGATTAGCAGAATGGGGTATCTGCATTTTGCAAAGTTATTTGCTTTATTTTGCTTTGCTCCTTGCACAGTCATCCCCGTAATGCATATTTAATATAATGCATCTGTGTATGCATTCGCTATCTACTATATAAAAGTGAAAAATTGTCCTTCTGTCTGTATTTCTATACAAATCCACAGTTTACAAGTGAAGATCGTGAAATTTGACATACAAGCGTATTAAAACATGGCGGAGGCAACTAAAAAAATTAGAAATCCCTAGCACCCCTGGGGGGGGGGGCAGCAGCACAGAGTATATCAGGAGACAGCATAACTCCGGAATTGCCGGAGCAATGTACTCAGAAATTGGTACAAATATGCCTTACAATCTGGGAACAAACACTGTGGGGGTCAGGCACCCCTAGGGTTGGGACAGCAGCACAAAGTATGTCAGCAGACAGCATAACTGTGGAAGGCCTGGAGCAATTTACACCAAACTTGGTACACATCTGACTTACAATATGGGAGCAAGCTCTGTGGAGGTTAGACACCCCTAGCACCCCTAGGGGTGACGCAGCAGCACTCAGTATTTCAGCAGACAGCATAACTCTGGAATGCCTGCAGCAATTTACAACAAACTTGGTACACATATGACTTACACTCTGGGAACAAGCACTGTGGGGATCAGACACCCCTAGCACCCCTAGAGGTGGGACAGCAGCACAGAGTATGTCAGCAGACAGCATAACTGTGGAAGGGCTGGAGCAATTTACGCCAAACTTGGTACACATCTGACTTACAATATGGGAACAAACTCTGTGGGGTTTAGACACCTCTAGCACCCCTAGGGGTGACACAGCAGCACTGAGTATTTCAGCAGACAGCATAACTCTGGAATGCCTGCAGCAATTTACAACAAACTTGGTACACATATGCCTTACAATCTGGGAACAAACACTGTGGGGGCCAGACATCCCTAGCACCCCTAGGGGTGGGACAGCAGCACAGAGTATGTCAGCAGACAGCATAACTGTGGAAGGACTGGAGCAATTTATACCAAACTTGCTACACAAATGACTTACACTCTGGAAACAAACACTGTGGGGGTAACACACCACTAGCACCCCTAGGGGTGGGCCAGCAGCACAGACTATATCAGGACATGCATGATATGTCAGTGATGACAGGGCCGCATGTGACAGGGCCAGTGACATGATGTGAGAAGGGGAATGCTGGTAGCACAAACCCACACACTGAGAGTTATATAGTGGAAGTAGCACGGTCACCCAGCAGCACAGAGTATATCAGGAGATACATAATGTGCTGTGCTATATAATAAACTGTGAAAAAATCAATAATTTCACAGGGGCACTGACATGATGTGAGGAGGGGAATGGAGGCAGCAGGAAGCCACAGACTGAGAGTTGTATAGTGGGAAGAGCATTGTCCCTTGGGGGACCAAAAAGGGGTCCGGCCACTACACAAAGTGCGTCAGGGAAGCAAGATATGCCTATATACTAGATCTCCAACCAACGTAATTAACAAACAACTATCATTCTAATTTACCATCCTCATCCCGTAGGAGGGATAGAAGAGCTTCTTAAAGAAGAAGTAACAGGTCTGTGAGAGCCGGAAATCTCGCTGCTTGGTAGGTGTCCAAATATTTATTTTCCGCAAGAATATACAAATAAATTGTTTAAAAATCATACAATGTGATTTCCTATGGGTTTTTTCTCATATTCTGTCTCTCACAGTGTACCTATGATGGAAATTACTGACCTCTCTCATCTTTTTAAATGGGTCAACTTGCACAATTGGTGGCTGTCCAAGTAATTTTTTTGCCCCACTGTAGTAATATAATATATTTGTATATTCCGGATGTAGTCAGGATGCCAGTGCCGGAATCTCGACACCTTTCGGAATGCCGGACTCCCGACCACCGGGATCCCGAATGTAAGTTTGCCAGGGAAGGTTAGGGTTAAGCTGCGGGAAGGTAGTGTTAGGTTTAGACTGAGGGGAGGGAAGGTTAGGGTTAGGCTGCGGGAGGGGAGGGTTAGGTTTAGACTGAGGGGAGGGAAGGTTAGGGCTAGGCTGCGGGAAGGGAGGGTTAGGTTTAGACTGAGGGGAGGGAAGGTTAGGGTTAGGCTGCGGGAAGGGAGGGTTAGGTTTAGACTGAGGGGAGGGAAGGTTAGGGTTAGGCTGCGGGAAGGGAGGGTTAGGTTTAGACTGAGGGGAGGGAAGGTTAGGGTTAGGCTGCAGGAAGGGAGGGTTAGGTTTAGACTGAGGGGAGGGGAGGGAAGGTTATGGTTATGCTGCGGGAGGGGAGGGTTAGGTTTAGACTAAGGGAAGGTTGGGCTGCAGGAAGGGACGGTTAGTTTTAGACTGAGGGGAGGGAAGGTTAGGGTTAGGCTGCGGGAAGGGAGGGTTAGGTTTAGACTGAGGGGAGGAAAGGTTATGGTTATGCTGCGGGAAGGGAGGGTTAGGTTTAGACTGAGGGGAGGGAAGGTTATGGTTATGCTGCGGGAAGGGAGGGTTAGGTTTAGACTGAGGGGAGGAAAGGTTATGGTTAGGCTGCGGGAAGGGAGGGTTAGGTTTAGACTGAGGGGAGGGAAGGTTATGGTTATGCTGCGGGAAGAGAGGGTTAGGTTTAGACTGAGGGGAGGAAAGGTTATGGTTATGCTGCGGGAAGAGAGGGTTAGGTTTAGACTGAGGGGAGGAAAGTTATGGTTATGCTGCGGGAGGGGAGAGTTAGGTTTAGACTGAGGGGAGCGAAGGTTAGTGTTAGGCTGCAGGAAGGGAGGGTTAGGTTTAGACTGAGGGGAGCGAAGGTTAGTGTTAGGCTGCAGGAAGGGAGGGTTAGGTTTAGACTGAGGGGAGGGAAGGTTAGGGTTAGGCTGCGGGAAGGGAGGGTTAGGTTTAGACTGAGGGGAGGGAAGGTTAGGGTTAGGCTGCGGGAAGGGAGGGTTAGGTTTAGACTGAGGGGAGGGAAGGTTAGGGTTAGGCTGCAGGAAGGGAGGGTTAGGTTTAGACTGAGGGGAGGGGAGGGAAGGTTATGGTTATGCTGCGGGAGGGGAGGGTTAGGTTTAGACTAAGGGAAGGTTGGGCTGCAGGAAGGGACGGTTAGTTTTAGACTGAGGGGAGGGAAGGTTAGGGTTAGGCTGCGGGAAGGGAGGGTTAGGTTTAGACTGAGGGGAGGAAAGGTTATGGTTATGCTGCGGGAAGGGAGGGTTAGGTTTAGACTGAGGGGAGGGAAGGTTATGGTTATGCTGCGGGAAGGGAGGGTTAGGTTTAGACTGAGGGGAGGAAAGGTTATGGTTAGGCTGCGGGAAGGGAGGGTTAGGTTTAGACTGAGGGGAGGGAAGGTTATGGTTATGCTGCGGGAAGAGAGGGTTAGGTTTAGACTGAGGGGAGGAAAGGTTATGGTTATGCTGCGGGAAGAGAGGGTTAGGTTTAGACTGAGGGGAGGAAAGTTATGGTTATGCTGCGGGAGGGGAGAGTTAGGTTTAGACTGAGGGGAGCGAAGGTTAGTGTTAGGCTGCAGGAAGGGAGGGTTAGGTTTAGACTGAGGGGAGCGAAGGTTAGTGTTAGGCTGCAGGAAGGGAGGGTTAGGTTTAGACTGAGGGGAGGGAAGATTAGGGTTAGGCTGCAGGAAGGGAAGGTTAGGTTTAGACTGAGGGGAGGGAAGGTTAGGGTTAGGCTGTAGGAAGGGAAGGTTAGGTTTAGACTGAGGGGAGGGAAGGTTAGGGTTAGGCTGCGGGAAGGGAGGGTTAGGTTTAGACTGAGGGGAGGAAAGGTTATGGTTAGGCTGCGGGAAGGGAGGGTTAGGTTTAGAGTGAGGGGAGGGAAGGTTATGGTTATGCTGCGGGAGGGGAGTGTTGGGTTTAGACTGAGGGGAGGGAAGGTTAGTGTTGGGCTGCAGGAAGGGAGGGTTAGGTTTAGACTGAGGGGAGGGAAGGTTATGGTTATGCTGCGGGAGTGGAGGGTTAGGGCTAGGCTTTGGGGATGGAGATATAGGATTAGGGTTCCTTTAGTGCGGTGCACCTGTCGGAATTAAAACCAGTTGCAATGCCAGGGTTGGTATTTTAACCGCAAGCATCTTAACTACCGGTCTCCCGTACCCAACCCATATATTCTGCAGCGCTACACAAAAGTACAGTACAAGCATATAGAACGAAAACAATATATACATGGCACATCTATGCAGATATAGTCACTATAGCTATAAATCCAGCACTGGTTGGATTTGTAACCCAGTTTATGGGTGTAGTTGACGGGTTCAGAGTCATTGATTGCATAAAGAATGCCATGGGGGAGGAGAAGATGGAGAAGGTATGGAAAAGAGTACACAAGGCTCTCTTTGTGAAAGCTTACAATCTATAAGGGAGGGCTATACTAATATAGGAGACACAGAGCCCTTTAGTGAACTCGGTTGTGTCCCATGAAAAGTTTGTTTATATTTCTAGGAAAGCCCCGGATAAAATTTACAGGATATGGGATAGGTGGTTATCATCTCCACTCTACCAGGGGACCGGTGTCTCTGCCCCGCATTGATTTCTGGCCACTTACTGTAACAATATTGTATGAACAAATAAAAAGAAATCACGACAATCGTTATGTATAACTTTGTAGCTGTTTGCAACTTTATTCATGTATGTCTGTTGTTGCATATAACATTCGCTGATTATTATCTGGATACACATAGTGCATATTTATATACTCAATGTTTTGGTTTGTCTGTCTATCTGGAAAATTCAATAAAAACTTATTGAATTAAAAAAAAAATATAGGAGACAAAGAGGGATGAGTCAGTTATATAACCATTTGTCATTTCTGATTTCGCTATTCATTTAGTAATATCTGTATCATCCATCATCTTTTATTTTCAGAAAGCCCCCAGAGTGATGTAACAGAGACTGATTGTGGGAAGACACTTGGGACGTAATGTTCTTGCTGAGTCATTTGTAGATTTACACATGGCTATTTCTATCACTGTCTTGGACTGCGACCTGCTGCTTTATGGCCGAGGACACCGTACACTTGATCGATTTCGGCTGGATGATGTCACCGATGAGTACTTGGTGTCGACGTATGGATTTCCCCGTCCTTTTATAGACTACTTGGTTGAGCTGTTAGGTGGCAGCCTATCCCGACCAACTCAGCGTTCTCGAGCAATCAGCCCCGAAACTCAGATCATGGCAGCTCTAGGATTTTATACCTCTGGTTCTTTCCAGACGCGCATGGGTGACACAATTGGAATCAGTCAAGCTTCTATGAGCCGTTGTGTTACCAACGTCACAGAGGCTTTGGTGGAAAGAGCTTCACAGTTTATTTGTTTCCCGCAGGAGGAGGTGTCCGTACAAAGGCTTAAGGATGACTTTTACAGCTTGGCTGGGGTTCCAGGGGTGCTAGGGATTGCAGACTGCACACACATAACCATTAAAGCCCCTAATGCAGAAGACTTGTCATATGTGAACAGGAAGGGCTTGCACTCACTAAACTGCCTCCTTGTGTGCGACGCTCAAGGGGTCCTTCTATGGGCTGAGACACACCGACCCGGCAGCACACATGACAATGTAGTCCTACATCAGTCCGACCTCTCTTGTCTGTTTGAGACAAAAATGCACAAGGAAGGTTGGATGCTCGGTAAGTAACCTGCTGCCGTGAGCACCCACCAATATTATTAGTTTGAGTCACCGATCTGTGGGCCTAATTCAGACCTGATCGCAGCAGCAAAACTTTTCTGTAATGGGCAAAAACATGTGCAGTGCAGGTGGGGCAGATATAACGTGCAGAGAGAGTTAGATTTGGGTGGGATGTGTTCAAACTGAAATCTAAATTGCAGTGTAAAAATAAAGCAGCCAGTATGTATCCTGCACAGAAACCAAATAACCCACCCAAATCTAACTCTTTCTGCACATGTTATACAGTCAGGTCCATAAATATTGGAACATCGACACAATTCTCATATTTTGGGCTCTATACACCACCACAATGGATTTGAAATGAAACAAACAAGATGTGCTTTAACTGCAGACTTTCCACTTTAATTTGAGGGTATTTACATCCAAATCAGGTGAACGGTGTAGGAATTACAATGGTTTCTATATGTGCCTCTCCCACTTTTTAAGGGACCAAAAGTAATGGGACAATCGACTCAAAAGCTATTTCATGGACAGGAGTGGGCTATTCCCTCGTTATTTCATCATCAATTAAGCAGGTAAAAGGTCTGGAGTAGATTCCAGGTGTGACATTTGCATTTGGAATCTGTTGCTGTCGACTCTCAATATGAGATCCAAAGAACTGCCACTATCAGTGAAGCAAGCCATCATTAGGCTGAAAAATCAAAACAAACCCATCAGAGAGATAGCAAAAACATTAGGTGTGGCCAAATCAACTGTTTGGAACATTCTTAAAAAGAAAGAACGCACCGGAGAGCTCAACAACACCAAAAGACTCGGAAGAGCACGGAAAACAACTGTGGTGGATGACAGAAGAATTATTTCCCTGGTGAAGAAAAATCCCTTCACAACAGTTGCCCAGATCAAGAACACTCCCCAGGAGGTAGGTGTATATGTGTCAAAGTCAACAATCAAGAGAAGACTTCACAAGAGTGAATATAGAGGTTCACCACAAGATGTAAACCATTGGTGAACCACAAAAACAGGAAGTCCAGATTAGAGTTTGCCAAACAACATCTAAAAAAGCCTTTACAGTTCTGGAACAACATCCTATGGACAGAGGAGACAAAGATCAACTTGTACAAAACGAAAATTTTGTCTTAACGGCGCAAAAATATCTAAGAGTCTTACATAGAGAATGAGAATATGGAGTTTTCTGTGTTCCTAAAAATCCCGTAATTCTTATGTCCTTAGGTTCTGTGAATCAATTTCCTTAACTCAAGCAGAGAGAAAAAGAGATCATGGTGCAGATCCACTTGTAGGGGATTAAAGGAATTTATTATACACAGGAAACTCACAATTTGACAGATTAAAACAAACATATAACCACTGTGAAGTGGTAAAAACAGGGTGTTGTCGTCACTGGTGGTCAAAGTTACCCTCCTCAGGTGGACTCAGGGCTGCACTGTAGGTTCCGGATACCATATGAGCGCAGTAGGTAGCTGAGATGTCCCAGATCAGGTCACACTCCGTTCCAAAATCACCAGCTCAACGCGTTTCGGACTGCTATGGTCCTTCGTCAGGAGCATAATGGTGAATGAGAGGCACAAGATATTTATACATAACATAATCAACTAAAACAGGATCCACATGGAGCGGCTCGTTCCCGCCCGCGGTCGTCAGCAGGAAACGCTGTCACCGGAAGTTCCGCTACCCGGAACCGGAAGTGACTATGCGTTCCACCGTCGTCCAGAAGAGCTCAGCAGGAAACTCCGTCACCGGAAGTTCCGCTGCCGCGACAGGAAATCAGCATGCGTTCCACCTTCAAAAACCAGGAAGTTGTCAGTGCATTCCATCTCCAAAATCAGGAAGTCCCGTACCTATTTTATAAGGTGGTGTCCGTAAAAAGAAGTCCCATATGCACAAAAGTAGCGACAAAAGGTTCCTCTTTAGTCCAAGTAAATCCACAAATTGACATGTAATTAAAAAACAAAGAAATAAATATATTAAAACTACATCTATTTCATAGGATACCAGGAACATATTAAAATATAGGGATATACAATAAAAAAAGATTTAGCAAGTTAGAACTATAAAAACCATTTTAATTCAAAATCCCCGTTAAGGCCTTCTGGGGTAAGGGTTTTAAGTTTAAAAATCCACTTCATTTCAGATTTAGCTAATTTGCTCTCGATGTCTTTATTTCTCCAAGATGAAGTGACCCCTTCTATCCCCCAGAAGGCTTTGATAGCAGCTGGATTACATTTATGAAATTTCTTAAAATGTGCAGATACAGTGTGGCTTTCTAGACCTTTTCTAATGTTGTACGTATGTTCTGCTAATCTTATTTTTAAATTTCTACTGGTCTTACCTATATATACTAAACCACATAGGCACTCAAGTCCATAAATCACATTTTTTGAATTACAGGTAAGGAATTCTTTTATTGGGTAAGTATTACCTTTAACACAGAACTCTTTTATTTTACTTGTTCCCTTCACCAATTTACATATGGTACACAAACCACATCTGTGAAAACCAACAGTTCTAATACTGGTTCTTTTCACCTCCTCAATTGCACTATTCACAAGTTTATCTTTTAGTGAGCGTGCACGTCTATATATAAAACTTGGTTTATCAGGAATTTTAGAACCAATAATTGGATCCTGTTTCAGGAGTTTCCAATTTTTTCTAAATATTGATTCTATTTCTTTATGATGGGAATTATATCCACTAATGAAGGCCCAATTAATGTTGTCATTATTCCTTTCTTTTGGTTTTCTATTTAAAAGGCTCTGTCTCTCAATACTCAGGGCTTTCAATTTGGCTTTTTCTATAGAGTTCTTGTTATAACCTTTTTCTATGAACAAATTACCCATTTCTTCCATCTGTAATTCACAAACCGGAGTTTCTGTACAATTGCGTCTGACCCTCAAGAACTGCCCATAAAGTATACCATCGAGCCAGTTCTTATGGTGAAGGCTGCATTTATCTATATAACTATTTGAATCAGTGGTTTTTTTTATATATTTTGGTATGTAGAGTGTTTTCTTTTCTGTAAATACACAAATCTAAAAAGGATATTTAATTTCTACTCCAATTAAAAGAAATTTTAATATTAAAATCATTGGAATTAAGGACTGCCCAGTTATGCAAACCTTTTTATGGCGTATTGGGAGGACACAGTGGTTTGGCATAATAACATTCTCGGCGCGGATCTGGTGTCATGGCAAAGGTACATAGACGATATTCTGTTTGTGTGGAAAGGTACCCAAAACGACCTTGTGCAGTTTTATGAAGTCCTTAATTCCAATGATTTTAATATTAAAATTTCTTTTAATTGGAGTAGAAATGAAATATCCTTTTTAGATTTGTGTATTTACAGAAAAGAAAACACTCTACATACCAAAACGTATAAAAAAACCACTGATTCAAATAGTTATATAGATAAATGCAGCCTTCACCATAAGAACTGGCTCGATGGTATACCTTATGGGCAGTTCTTGAGGGTCAGACGCAATTGTACAGAAACTCCGGTTTGTGAATTACAGATGGAAGAAATGGGTAATTTGTTCATAGAAAAAGGTTATAACAACAACTCTATAGAAAAAGCCAAATTGAAAGCCCTGAGTATTGATAGACAGAGCCTTTTAAATAGAAAACCAAAAGAAAGGAATAATGACAACATTAATTGGGCCTTCATTAGTGGATATAATTCCCATCATAAAGAAATAGAATCAATATTTAGAAAAAATTGGAAACTCCTGAAACAGGATCCAATTATTGGTTCTAAAATTCCTGATAAACCAAGTTTTATATATAGACGTGCACGCTCACTAAAAGATAAACTTGTGAATAGTGCAATTGAGGAGGTGAAAAGAACCAGCATTAGAACTGTTGGTTTTCACAGATGTGGTTTGTGTACCATATGTAAATTGGTGAAGGGAACAAGTAAAATAAAAGAGTTCTGTGTTAAAGGTAATACTTACCCAATAAAATAATTCCTTACCTGTAATTCAAAAAATGTGATTTATGGACTTGAGTGCCTATGTGGTTTAGTATATATAGGTAAGACCAGTAGAAATTTAAAAATAAGATTAGCAGAACATACGTACAACATTAGAAAAGGTCTAGAAAGCCACACTGTATCTGCACATTTTAAGAAATTTCATAAATGTAATCCAGCTGCTATCAAAGCCTTCTGGGGGATAGAAGGGGTCACTTCATCTTGGAGAAATAAAGACATCGAGAGCAAATTAGCTAAATCTGAAATGAAGTGGATTTTTAAACTTAAAACCCTTACCCCAGAAGGCCTTAACGGGGATTTTGAATTAAAATGGTTTTTATAGTTCTAACTTGCTAAATCTATTTTTATTGTATATCCCTATATTTTAATATGTTCCTGGTATCCTATGAAATAGATGTAGTTTTAATATATTTATTTCTTTGTTTTTTAATTACATGTCAATTTGTGGATTTACTTGGACTAAAGAGGAACCTTTTGTCGCTACTTTTGTGCATATGGGACTTCTTTTTACGGACACCACCTTATAAAATAGGTACGGGACTTCCTGATTTTGGAGATGGAATGCACTGACAACTTCCTGGTTTTTGAAGGTGGAACGCATGCTGATTTCCTGTCGCGGCAGCGGAACTTCCGGTGACGGAGTTTCCTGCTGAGCTCTTCTGGACGACGGTGGAACGCATAGTCACTTCCGGTTCCGGGTAGCGGAACTTCCGGTGACGGCGTTTCCTGCTGACGACCGCGGGCGGGAACGAGCCGCTCCATGTGGATCCTGTTTTAGTTGATTATGTTATGTATAAATATCTTGTGCCTCTCATTCACCATTATGCTCCTGACGAAGGACCATAGCAGTCCGAAACGCGTTGAGCTGGTGATTTTGGAACGGAGTGTGACCTGATCTGGGACATCTCAGCTACCTACTGCGCTCATATGGTATCCGGAACCTACAGTGCAGCCCTGAGTCCACCTGAGGAGGGTAACTTTGACCACCAGTGACGACAACACCCTGTTTTTACCACTTCACAGTGGTTATATGTTTGTTTTAATCTGTCAAATTGTGAGTTTCCTGTGTATAATAAATTCCTTTAATCCCCTACAAGTGGATCTGCACCATGATCTCTTTTTCTCTCTGCTTGAGTTAAGGAAATTGATTCACAGAACCTAAGGACATAAGAATTACGGGATTTTTAGGAACACAGAAAACTCCATATTCTCATTCTCTATGTAAGACTCTTAGATATTTTTGCGCCGTTAAGACAAAATTTTAGTTTTGTACAATTATTCTGGAATTGTTTGTGAAGGTTCCTCTTGTCTTATTGGCTGCATTAGATCATTGGCAGCGCATTGAATCACTTACTTCTTTTTGTAAAGATCAACTTGTACCAGAGTGATGGGAAGAGAAGAGTATGGAGAAGGAAAGGAACTGCTCATGATCCAAAACATACCACCTCATCAGTGAAGCATGGTGGTGGTAGTGTCATGGCGTGGGCATGTATGGCTGCCAATGGAACTGGTTCCCTTGTATTTATTGATAATGTGACTGTTGACAAAAGCAGCAGGATGAATTCTGAAGTGTTTTGGGCAATATTATGTGCTCATATTCAGTCAAATGCTTCAGAACTCATTGGACGGCGCTTCACAGTGCAGATGGACAATGACTCGAAGCATACTGCGAAAACAACCAAAGAGTTTTTTAAAGCAAATAAGTGGAATGCAATGGCCAAGTCAATCACCTGACCTGAATCCGATTGAGCATGCATTTCACTTGATGAAGACAAAACTGAAGGGACAATGCCCTAAGAACAAGCAGGAACTGAAGACATGTGCAGTAGAGGCCTGGCAGAGCATCACCAGGGTTGAAACCCAGCGTCTGGTGATGTCTATGCGTTCCAGACTTCAGGCTGTAATTGACTGCAAATGATTTGCAACAAGGTATTAAAAAGTGAAAGTTTGATTTAGGATTGTTTAGTTTGTCCCATTACTTTTGGTCCCTTAAAAAGTGGGAGTCACATATAGAAACCGTTGTAATTCCTACACCGTTTACCTGATTTGGATGTAAATACCCTCAAATTAAAGCGGAAATTCTGCAGTTAAAGCACATCTTGTTTGTTTCATTTCAAATCCATTGTGGTGGTGCATAGAGCCCAAAATATGAGAATTGTGTTGATGTCCCAATATTTCTGGACCTGACTGTATCTGCCACACCTGCACTGCACATGGTTTTGCCCATTAGAGAAAGATTTTGCTGCTACGATCAGGTCTGAATTAGGCTCCATATTTGATTGTATAGTTTTTATCTTTGGGCTCGATTCAATTAAACGCGAATAGCACCAGCAAGGAGGTCCTGCCGCAATTTAATTCAGCGCACTGTTTAGTCCGACTAGGGTGTGAGCAGAAATCCGATAAAACTATTGCCGCAATGCTGTTTTGTGCCCTAGTGCGGTGCAAACAGCATCACAACGGGACACTTATGTCAGAAAATGCCTGTTCTCGCGCCTAAACACCCTGTTTAAGGAACGAGTATGGGCATTGTCTGACAAAGTAGCACGCTGAATAGAATATCTCCGGGACCTCATTCCCAGCGCTGTTCAATTCACTTTCAATTGAATCGACCTCTTTGACTGCAGAAAGCTGGTAACTTCTCAGACTGTATTTCATACACAGAGGGAGCTGCATTATACTGTTTCTTGTGTGTGCCTTCCGCCACTGCTTGCCCTTAACCCCTCAGTCCCCTCGCTACCACTGTACATGCAGTGTGAGAACCCCTCCTGCTGTAGAGCGCCACCCATATTGAATCTACATGAGGTGCTAATATAGCTGTCTAATCTTGTGCCTGTTTACACATGGTGTTGACAATATACAAATGTTCCATTGATCTTCACAATTTACATTTTCTATTAGATGTATACTCTATTTCTCTGACGTCCTAAGTGGATGCTGGGACTCCGTAAGGACCATGGGGAATAGCGGCTCCGCAGGAGACTGGGCACAACTAAAAGAAAGCTTTTGGTCTAACTGGTGTGCACTGGCTCCTCCCTCCATGACCCTCCTCCAGACTTCAGTTAGAATCTTGTGCCCGGCTGAGCTGGATGCACACTAGGGGCTCTCCTGAGCTCCTAGAAAAGAAAGTATATTTTAGGTTTTTTATTTTCAGTGAGATCTGCTGGCAACAGACTCACTGCTACGAGGGACTAAGGGGAGAAGAAGCGAACCTACCTGACTGGAGATAGTTTGGGCTTCTTAGGCTACTGGACACCATTAGCTCCAGAGGGATCGAACACAGGACCCGACCTCGATCGTTCGGTCCCGGAGCCGCGCCGCCGTCCCCCTTACAGAGCCAGAAACATGAAGATGGTCCTGGAAATCGGCGGCAGAAGACTTCGGTCTTCAACAAGGTAGCGCACAGCACTGCAGCTGTGCGCCATTGCTCCTCATGCACACCTCACACTCCGGTCACTGATGGGTGCAGGGCGCTGGGGGGGGGGGCGCCCTGAGCAGCAATATGAATACCTTGGCTGGCAAAAAATCACAATATATAGTCCCAGAGGCTATATATGTGATAAATACCCCTGCCAGAATCCATAAAAAAAGCGGGAGAAAAGTCCGCCGAAAAAGGGGCGTGGCTATCTCCCTCAGCACACTGGCGCCATTTTTCCCTCACAGCTCCGCTGGAAGGATCGCTCCCTGGCTCTCCCCTGCAGTTTCAAGCTACAGAAGGGTAAAAAAGAGAGGGGGGGCACTAAATTTAGGCGCAGCAATATATATTTATAAGCAGCTATAAGGGAAAACACTCAGTTATAGTGTAAATCCCTGTGTTATATAGCGCTCTGGTGTGTGCTGGCATACTCTCTCTCTGTCTCCCCAAAGGGCTTTGTGGGGTCCTGTCCTCTGTCAGAGCATTCCCGGTGTGTGTGCGGTGTGTCGGTACGGCTGTGTCGACATGTTTGATGAGGAGGCTTATGTGGAGGCGGAGCAGATGCCGATAAATGTGATGTCACCCCCTGCGGGGCCGACACCTGAGTGGATGGTTATGTGGAAGGAATTACGTGACAGTGTCGACTCCTTACATAAAAGGTTTGACGACATACCAAATATGGGACAGCCGGCTTCTCAGCCTGTGCCTGCCCAGGCGTCTCAAAAGCCATCAGGGGCTCTAAAACGCCCGCTACCTCAGATGGCAGACACAGATGTCGACACGGATACTGACTCCAGTGTCGACGACGATGAGACTAATGTAACTTCCAATAGGGCCACACGTTACATGATTGAGGCTATGAAAAATGTGTTGCACATTTCTGATGTTACCCCAGGTACCACAAAAAAGTAGTTTTTCCTCCATCTGAGGAGTTAAATGAAGTGTGTGAAGAAGCGTGGGCTTCTCCCGATAAGAAACTAGTAATTTCTAAAAGGTTACTAATGACGTACCCTTTCCCGCCAGAGGATAGGTCACGTTGGGAAACATCCCCTAGGGTGGATAAAGCGCTCACACGCTTGTCAAAGAAGGTGGCACTACCGTCTCCGGATACGGCCGCCCTAAAGGAACCTGCTGATAGAAAGCAGGAGGCTATCCTGAAGTCTGTATATACACACACAGGTATTATACTGAGACCAGCTGCTATTGCTTCAGCATGGATGTGCAGTGCTGCAGCTGCGTGGTCAGATTCCCTGTTGGAAAATATTGATACCCTAGACAGGGACACTATATTGCTAACCGTAGAGCATATTAAAGACGCAGTCTTATACATGAGAGATGCACAGAGGGATATTTGCCGGCTGGCATCTAAAATAAGTGCAATGTCCATTTCTGCCAGGAGAGGGTTATGGACTCGGCAGTGGACAGGTGATGCAGATTCTAAAAGGCACATGGAAGTTTTGCCTTATAAGGGTGAGGAGTTGTTCGGGGATGGTCTCTCGGACCTCGTTTCCACAGCAACAGCTGGGAAGTCTGCATTTTTACCCCATGTTCCCTCACAGCCAAAGAAAGCACCGTATTATCAGGTACAGTCCTTTCGGCCCCATAAGGGCAAGCGGGTTAGAGGCGCGTCCTTTCTGCCCAGAGGCAGAGGTAGAGGGAAAAAGCTGCAGCATACAGCCAGTTCCCAGGAGCAAAAGTCCTCCCCCGCTTCCTCTAAGTCCACCGCATGACGCTGGGGCTCCACAGGCGGAGCAAGGTACGGTGGGGGCCCGTCTCAAAAATTTCAGCAATCAGTGGGCTCGCTCACGGGTGGATCCCTGGATCTTTCAAGTAGTATCTCAGGGGTACAAGCTGGAATTCGAGACGTCTCCCCCCCCGCCGTTTCCTCAAATCTGCCTTGCCAACAACTCCCTCAGGCAGGGAGGCAGTGCTAGAGGCAATTCACAAGCTGTATTCCCAGCAGGTGATAGTCAAGGTGCCCCTACTTCAACAAGGACGGGGTTACTATTCCACAATGTTTGTGGTACCGAAACCGGACGGTTCGGTGAGACCCATTTTAAATTTGAAATCCTTGAACACTTATATAAAAAAATTCAAGTTCAAGATGGAATCGCTCAGGGCGGTTATTGCAAGCCTGGACGAGGGGGATTACATGGTATCACTGGACATCAAGGATGCTTACCTGCATGTCCCCATTTACCATCCTCACCAGGAGTACCTCAGATTTGTGGTACAGGATTGTCATTACCAATTCCAGACGTTGCCGTTTGGTCTATCGACGGCTCCGAGGGTCTTTACCAAGGTAATGGCCGAAATGATGATACTCCTTCGAAAGAAGGGAGTTTTAATTATCCCGTACTTGGACGATCTCCTGATAAAGGCGAGGTCCAGGGAGCAGTTGTTAGTTGGGGTAGCACTATCTCGGGAGGTGCTACAACAGCACGGCTGGATTCTAAATATTCCAAAGTCACAGCTGGTCCCTACGACACGTCTACTGTTCCTGGTGATGGTTCTGGACACAGAACAGAATAAAGTGTTTCTCCCGGAGGAGAAGGCCAAGGAGCTGTCATCTCTAGTCAGAGGCCTCCTAAAACCAAAACAGGTGTCGGTGCATCACTGCACGCGGATCCTGGGAAAGATGGTAGCTTCCTACGAAGCAATTCCATTCGGCAGGTTCCATGCAAGAACCTTTCAGTGGGACCTGTTGGACAAGTGGTCCGGATCGCATCTTCAGATGCATCGGCTGATAACCCTGTCTCCAAGGACCAGGGTGTCTCTGCTGTGGTGGCTGCAAAGTGCTCATCTTCAAGAAGGCCGCAGATTCGGCATACAGGACTGGGTCCTGGTGACCACGGATGCCAGCCTTCGAGGCTGGGGGGCAGTGACACAGGGAAGAAACTTTCAAGGACTATGGTCAAGTCAGGAGACTTCCCTACACATAAATATTCTGGAACTGAGGGCCATTTTCAATGCCCTAAGTCAGGCAAAACCCCTGCTTCAAAACCAGCCGGTACTGATCCAGTCAGACAACATCACAGCAGTCGCCCATGTAAACCGACAGGGCGGCACGAGAAGCAGGACGGCGATGGCAGAAGCCACAAGGATTCTCCGATGGGCGGAAAATCACGTGTTAGCACTGTCAGCAGTGTTTATTCCGGGAGTGGACAACTGGGAAGCAGACTTCCTCAGCAGGCACGACCTCCACCCGGGAGAGTGGGGACTTCATCCAGAAGTCTTCCAACTGATTGTAAACCGTTGGGAAAGGCCACAGGTGGACATGATGGCGTCCCGCCTAAACAAAAAGCTAGAAAGATATTGCGCCAGGTCAGGAGACCCGCAGGCGATAGCTGTGGACGCTCTAGTGACACCGTGGGTGTACCGGTCGGTTTATGTGTTCCCTCCTCTTCCTCTCATACCAAAGGTACTGAGGATAATAAGGAGAAGAGGAGTAAGAACTATACTCATTGTTCCGGATTGGCCAAGAAGAGCTTGGTACCCGGAACTTCAAGAAATGATCTCAGAGGACCCATGGCCTCTGCCGCTCAGACAGGACCTGCTGCAGCAGGGGCCCTGTCTGTTCCAAGACTTACCGCGGCTGCGTTTGACGGCATGGCGGTTGAACACCGGATCCTGAAGGAAAAGGGCATTCCAGAGGAAGTCATTCCTACGCTGATTAAAGCTAGGAAATAAGGGACCGCAAACCATTATCACCGCATATGGCGAAAATATGTTGCGTGGTGTGAGGCCAGGAAGGCCCCAACGGAGGAATTTCAGCCGTTTTCTGCACTTCCTACAGTCAGGGGTGAATATGGGCCTAAAATTGGGTTCCATTAAGGTCCAGATTTCGACTCTATCGATTTTCTTCCAGAGAGAACTGGCTTCACTACCTGAAGTTCAGACTTTTGTAAAGGGAGTGCTGCATATTCAGCCCCCTTTTGTGCCTCCAGTGGCACCTTGGGATCTCAACGTGGTGTTGGATTTCCTAAAGTCACATTGGTTTGAGCCACTTAAAACCGTGGAATTGAAATATCTCACGTGGAAAGTGGTCATGTTGTTGGCCTTGGCTTCGGCCAGGAGTGTATCAGAATTGGCGGCTTTGTCATGTAAAAGCCCTTATCTGATTTTCCATATGGATAGGGCAGAATTGAGGACTCGTCCCCAATTTCTCCCTAAGGTGGTATCAGCCTTTCATCTGAACCAACCTATCGTGGTGCCTGCGGCTACTAAATACTTGGAGGCTTCCAAGTTGTTGGACGTAGTCAGGGCCCTGAAAATTTATGTTTCCGGGACAGCTGGAGTCAGAAAGACTGACTCGCTATTCATCCTGTATGCGCCCCACAAGTTGGGTGCACCTGCTTCAAAGCAGACTATTGCTCGCTGGATCTGTAGTACGATTCAGCTTGCACATTCTGCGGCTGGACTGCCGCATCCTAAATCGGTGAAAGCCCATTCCACAAGGAAGGTGGGCTCTTCTTGGGCGGCTGCCCGAGGGGTCTCGGCTCTTCAACTTTGCCGAGCTGCTACTTGGTCGGGGTCAAACACATTTGCTAAATTCTACAAGTTTGACACCCTGGCTGAGGAGGACCTAGAGTTTGCCCATTCGGTGCTGCAGAGTCATCCGCACTCTCCCGCCCGTTTGGGAGCTTTGGTATAATCCCCATGGTCCTTACGGAGTCCCAGCATCCACTTAGGACGTCAGAGAAAATAAGAATTTACTCACCGGTAATTCTATTTCTCGTAGTCCGTAGTGGATGCTGGGCGCCCATCCCAAGTGCGGATTGTCTGCAATACTTGTATATAGTTATTGTTTAACTAAAGGGTTATTGTTGAGCCATCGGTTGAGAGGCTCAGTTGTTGTCATACTGTTAACTGGGTATTGTATCACGAGTTATACGGTGTGATTGGTGTGGCTGGTATGAGTCTTACCCGGGATTCAAAATCCTTCCTTATTGTGTCAGCTCTTCCGGGCACAGTATCCTAACTGAAGTCTGGAGGAGGGTCATAGAGGGAGGAGCCAGTGCACACCAGTTAGACCAAAAGCTTTCTTTTAGTTGTGCCCAGTCTCCTGCGGAGCCGCTATTCCCCATGGTCCTTACGGAGTCCCAGCATCCACTACGGACTACGAGAAATAGAATTACCGGTGAGTAAATTCTTATTTTTTATTGCATTTATACTGGCATGGAAAATTCCTCTACAGAACTAATAGAAAAGGGGCCAGGTTTGTGTATTTTATACTATGCGTGTTTTTTGCAGAGACCACCTTTCCATCTCTCAACCAAACACCCCCCCCAACCTCCATCGGTGCAGCAATGTGATCTGAACGTACACACCTTTAGATGCAGCTTTGTGGCGTTCACACCGTTTACCTAGTTTCCTCCAATTAAATAGCTAAAAAAAAAAGGAGTATTTCTCTTACGTCCTAGAGGATGCTGGGGTCCATATTGGTACCATGGGGTATAGACAGGTCCCTTGGGAGCCATGGGCACTTCAAGAGTTTAATAGTGTGGGCTGGCTCCTCCCTCTATGCCCCTCCTACCAGACTCAGTTTAGAAAATGTGCCCGGTGGAGCCGGTCACAGCTACGGGAGCTCCATAGGAGTTTTTCTAGTTTTATTATTTCTAATAGAGTTAGGCACAGGGAGGATGCTGACAACAGCCTCCCTGATTCGTGGGACTTAGGGGGGGGGGAAGTAGTATCCAACCCTCTGAGGTTAATGGCCACTATCTCCGCTGACAGGACATTGAGCTCCTGAGGGTGATGATCGCAAGCCCCCGAGGAGACCGCTCACTCCCGCAGCATGCCGTCACCCCCTAACAGAGCAAGAAGACGTCGGTGGTGAGTTGATTGCTGGCAACCCGACCAGCGGGGAACCGGCGTGCATGGTGGCTTCATGGTGGGAGGGCTCAGAGGCAGACTGTGAGGCCCTGGGCCAGCGCAAAACCCTACACACTGGTCGCTTGGGCTATCAGGGACTCTGTCTGCTGCCAGTGATGAAATTCCTCAGGCCAGTGTAATCTTTCAAAGTGCGGGAAGACGTGCCATTGCAGGGCGCGGAGCTTCTCCTCAGAGCGATCCATCAGCACACCAGTGCTATTTTCTCCCTGCAGATTCACACATAGAGACGCTGACAGGGAGCGCTGACCCTCCACATAACTCCAGCTATCCTGTGCGGTACCAGGAGGTTATAGAAGGGGGAAAGGGGGGGAGAGTGTTGGTACAGTGCCACTATTTGGCACTGTGTAGCTTATTAAGGTTGCACAGTCAGCGCCAGGCTTTTATGATATAACGGCCTACTGGGGCGCTGTGTGGGTGCTGGCTCCATTATCTCTGTGTCTCTCTGAAGGTACTTGGGGGAAACTGTGTCTGACATTTTCCTGTGTGTGTGTATATATTTCTCACATTACCATGTCCAGGGACTCTGTGTCTTGTGCTGCAGAGTATGCAACTTCCCCAGAGGAATCCATTCTATGTACTCAGGAATGTAATTTCATGTCTCAGCCTTCTGAATCTGAACCGTTGTGGGTGGCTTCACTTAAGGGAATGATATCCCAGATTTCATCTAGGATAGCTCATAATGAGACAGAAATGCAGGTTTTGAGAAAATCTGTAAAGGTTTTGTCTGGTTCTGTTCCCACAGCCTCCTCAAATTCCCCTGGTATATGCCCAAAGAAGCGTGCTCTTGCCCAGATTATGTAGGTTGACACGGATACCGACTCGGATACGGGAGACGGTGATGGGGATTTACTAAGGGGGTGCAGCTCATGATTGAGGCTATTAGGGACGTGTTGCACATTACTGACAAAACACCTGAGCAGGTCGAGGAGGATTACTTTACAGACAATAAGAAAGCCTCTCTGACTTTCCCGGCGTCTAAGGAGTGGCGTTAAGGCCCACTATTGCCTGTGCATGGATTTCTAAAGCCATCGTAAAGTGGTCAGGCACATTATTAGAGGAATTAGATTCTATGGATAGAAGTGACATTTGAAATGTTTTTACGTCACATACAGGATTCGGCTGGTTTCATGGTGGAGCCCATGAAGGACATCTGAATGCAAGGACGTCTTCCATGGCTGTCTCTGCACGCAGAGGACTCTGGCTACGCCAATGGTCTGCAGACGCGGAATCCAAGAGAAGAGTAGAGAACCTACCCTTCACAGGTCAGGCTCTATTTGGGGAAGCTTTGTATGCGTGGATCTCCACGGCAACCGGTGGTAAGTCAACCTTTCTTTCCTCAGCCACTCAGACACCGAAGAAATCTTTTTCTTCATCTACGATGCAGTCCTTTCGGACCGCTAAGGTTAAGAAATTCAAAACCCCTACCAATTTCTTCAGAGGTGGTCGGGGGAAATCCAGAAAGCCTGCACCTGCAGGTTCCCAGGAACAGAAGCCTGGCTCTGTTTCTTCAAAATACTCAGCATGACGGTGGACCTCCCAGCCTGGAGAGCGGGCAGGTGGGAGCGAGACTCAGACTTTTCAGTCACGTCTGGGTATCATCCGGCCTGGATCCCTGGGTACAGGATATAGTGTCCCAGGGGTACAGGCTGGAATTTCAAGAGCTCCCACCTCACAGATTCTTCAAATCAGGCTTACCAGCTTTGCTGACAGAAAGGGCTATCCTACAGGAAGCCATTCAAAAATTGGAAAGGGCAAATGTCATTGTTCTGGCTCCACCGCATTTGGAAAGCAAGGGTTACTATTCAAACCTATTTGTGGTACCGAAACCGGATGGTTCGGTCAGACCAATTTTGAACCTGAAGTCGCTAAACCCTTATTTGAGGGAATTCAAGTTCAAAATGGAGTCTCTGAGAGCGGTGATCTCAGGTGTGGAGGAGGGGGAATTCCTGGTATCCCTGGATATCAAGGATGCGTACCTTCACATTCCAATCTGGCCGCCTCATCAGGCTTATCTAAGATTTGCACTGCTAGACTGTCATTATAAGTTCCAGGCACTGCCATTCGGCCTCCCCACGGCACCAAGGTTGTTCACCAAGGTGATGGCAGAGATGATATTGCTACTCCGCAGACAGGGAGTGAACACAATTCCATATCTGGACGATCTGCTGATAAAGGCGTCGTCCAGCGAGAGATTGTATCAGTCCATTGCTATCACGACTCGACTGCTGAGGGATCATGGATGGATCCTGAATCTTCCAAAGTCACATTTGGAGCCAACAAGGAGATTGTCTTTCCTGGGGATGATTCTCGATACGGAAGTGCAGAGGGTGTTTCTACCGGTGGAGAAGGCAATGGTGATACAAACAATGGTCCGTGATGTCTTGAAGCCTGCCCGGGTATCGATTCATCAGTGCATTGCCTTCTGGGGAAGATGGTTGCCTCCTACGAGGCTCTGCAGTATGCAAGATTTCATGCTCTGCCCTTCCAACTGGACCTCCTAGACAAGTGATCGGGATCTCACCTACACATGCAGCAGAGAATACGGCTGTCGCGGAAAGCCAGGATTTCTCTCCTGTGGTGGCTACAAATGCCGCACCTTCTCAAGGGCCGCAGGTTCGGGATTCAGAGCTGGATCCTCCTAACCACGGATGCAAGTCTCAGAGGTTGGGGCGCTGTCACCCAAGGGGAAACTTTCCAGGGAAGGTGGTCAAGTCTGGAATCCATTCTTCCAATAAACATTCTGGAACTAAGGGCCATGTGCAACGGACTTCTACAAGCGGCACATCTTCTACAAGATCAGGCCAAACACATATATTGGTAGATGCTCAATTAGCTTAGTGATATCATTCAGGTGCTCGAAAGGGAGGGGTATTTCTAAGCAAGAAAAAAAGCCATTTGTTTCCCCCAGCACCCTGAATCCTAACCGTAACCAGATATAAATTCCACATGATAACAGAATTCAGAGATCTTCGTTACACATATTTGCGCAAATGTGTGAATAAGCCCCAAAGCCGCATCAAGGCGTCTCTGTATATTTGGGGTCCCTAGCGCTATATCTAGGTGCATGGTGTGGCACCCCAAAACACCAGCATAAGCCAGAAAGCCCAGCGTGGCATACCAGTGAAAAAACTATAGTGTTAATAAATTAGTATTAGTATTTAGGAAGCCGAAGCTATAGAGAAAGTGATACAAAATGAAATGCAATTAAAATAGAGAAATAGTGTTATGATTCAGGGTGCTGGGGGAAACAAATGGCTTTTTTTCTTGACAAGATCAGGCCATTCAGGTGCAGTCGGACAATGTAACGTCAGGGGCTTACATAAACCGAGCAGGGCGGCGATGTCGGAGGTAACAAGGATCCTCCTTTGGGCAGAAAAGCACGCAGTGGCGCTGTCTGCAATCTTCATTCCGGGAGTGGACAACTGGGAAGCGGACTTCTTCAGCAGACACGATCTCCATTCGGGAGAGTGGGGCCTCCATCCAGAGGTGTTCACAGAGGTAAAGAATCTTTGGGGTGTACCTCAAATAGACATGATGGCCTCCCGCCTCAACAAGAAGCTGGATCCACAGGCAGCGGCAGTGGATGCCCTGGTAACTCTGTGGGTGTTCAAGTCAGTGTATGTTTTTCCTCCACTGCCACTCATCACAAGAATTCTAAAACTCATAAAGAAAGCAAGAGTTCAGGCGATCCTCATTGCTCCGGACTGGCCAAAGAGAGCTTGGTACGCGGATCTTCTGGAGTTACTGCTGGAAGACCCGAGGCCTCTTCCTCTTCGAGAGGACCTTCTGCAACGGGGCCGTTCGCTTATCAAGACTTACCGCGGCTACGTTTGACGGCATGGAGGTTGAACGCCAGATCTTAGCTCGGAAAGGGCATTCCGAACAAAGTTATTCCTACTCTGATACAGGCTAGGAAGGGAGTAACGTCTAAACATTACCATCGGATTTGGAAGAAGTATGTGTCTTGGTGTGAATCCAAGAAGTTTCCTACGGTGGAGTTTCAACTTGGACGGTTTCTACTCTTTCTGCAAGCAGGTGTGGATGTGGGCCTGCGTTTGGGATCCATAAAGGTCCAAATTTCAGCCTTATCCATTTTCTTCCAGAAACAATTGGCTGCCCTCCCTGAGGTTCAAACTTTCTTGAAAGGGGTTCTGCACATCCAGTCTCCCTTTTGTTCCTCCTACAGCGCCTTGGGATCTTAACGTGGTGTTGCAGTTCCTGCAGTCGGATTGGTTCAAGCCTTTACAGGAGGTGGAGGTCAAGTTTCTCACTTGGAAGGCTGCCACACTGTTGGCATTAGCGTCTGCTAGACGTGTGTCAGAATTGGGGGCTTTGTCCTGTAAAAGCCCCTACTTGATTTTCCATGAGGATAGAGCTGAGCTCAGGACGCGTCAGCATTTTCTTCCAAAAGTTGTGCCGGCTATTCATATCAACCAACCTATTGTGAGGCCAGTAGCTACTGACTCCTCAATTCCCTTTAAGTCCTTGGATGTTGTGAGGGCTTTGAAGATATATGAAGAGGACTGCGCGTCACAGGAAGTCGGACGCTTTGTTTGTCCTTTTATGATCCCAACAAGGTTGGGTATCCTGCTTCTAAGCAGACAATTTCTCGCTGGATCAAGTTTACTATTCAGCATACTTATTCTACGGCAGGCTTGCCATGTCCAAAATCTGTTACGGCCCACTCTATTCATAAGGTGGGTTCTTCCTGGGCGGCTGCCCGGGGTGACTCGGCTTTACAGCTTTGCCGAGCGGCTACTTGGTCAGGGTCGCACACATTTGCTAAGTTCTACAAGTTCGATACTTTGGTCTCTGAGGACCTTAAGTTTGGTCAATCAGTTCTGCAGGAACCTCCGTGCTCTCCCTCCCGTACTGGGAGCTTTGGTACATCCCCATGGTACTAATGTGGACCCCAGCATCCTCTGGGATGTAAGAGAAAATAGGATTTTAATTACCTACCGGTAAATCCTTTTCTCGTAGTCGTAGAGGATGCTGGGCACCCGCCCAGCGCTTCGTTATCCTGCAGTTATTGTTTGGTTCAGTACTGCTTTGTTACTTGGTTAAGTACTGCATTGTTACTTGGTTAAATACTGTTGTTCAGCTGTTGCTGAATTGTTCAAGCTGGTTAGCTTGGTTTGCCATGTTGTGTGTGAGCTGGTGTGAATCTCACCACTATCTGTGTATGTCCGTCTCCTCGGGCACAGTTTCTAGACTGAGTCTGGTAGGAGGGGCATAGAGGGAGGAGCCAGCCCACAGTATTAAACTCTTAAAGTGCCCATGGCTCCCAAGGGACCTGTCTATACCCCATGGGACTAATGTGGACCCCAGCATCCTCTACGGACTACGATAAAAGGATTTACCGGTAGGTAATTAAATCCTATTTTTTGTACTTGCGTTAAATCCCTTTCTTTAAGTTTATTAGGTGTGCTGGGCGCCTGCACTTTTATGCTTTTGTAATGTTTGATGTTTTTTGGAGGAAGTCATTCTTTTTGCCTTTTTGTTCTTACCTATCTATCCTCTGCTGTTGGAATTGGCTAATCATAACTCAAGTGCTCCCAGCAAGTATAGTAGTGTAGATAGAAAGTAGCATGGACAAATGATCCTGATTAAAGTGCCTGCATTCACTATACCCCAGTGTGAGTCCAGTGTCCTCTAGTAGACTTTTAAAGAAAAAGATTTAACTTAGGAAAAAATATTTTTGTACTTATCAGCTGGTCTGGACACACTAGTATCTGTTATAACACTTGGGCACAATGGTATTTGCAGGAAATACTTTTCAGCAACGTGCTTCTTTAATCCACTGTTTCTTCTCCTTTAACAGCAGACAGCGCTTTCCTTCTCCGGCCTTGGCTCATGACCCCAGTGCAAATACCAGAGAGCCCCCAAGAGTATCGTTACAACATGGGTCACTCCGCCACTCACAGTATCATGGAGCGCACGCAGCGAGCTCTTCGCCAGCGTTTTCGCTGTCTGGATGGCTCTCGGGCAACACTGCAGTACTCGCCTGACAAATCTGCTCAGATAGTCCTGGCTTGCTGTATACTACACAATATCGCACTGCAGCATGGCCTGGACATCTGGTGCGAGTCTGGGACTACTGTCATGGAGACGGAAGAGGACTGTAATAGTATGGAAGTAACAGAGACTGAGGCTTATCGCATGAGACAAGAACTTATCCTAACTCATTTCAGCTGACGCTGATTATAAGATACATTGCATCAAGACTTCATTGCTAAAACAGTTCTGACAAATATAAATTGTCCACAGTTGACTTGTGGGAGTAAATATAATAGCCTGTGACTTGGCGAGTCCCAAGCGAGTCTGTCAGATGTTTTAAAGAGGCAATCATTTAAAAGCAAAAACTAGGATGTAGTAGCCTACAAGTCACAGGCTGTTACATTTCCCCCGTTACCTCCCTAGTGCAGTACATTCCCAGTTTAGCATGAAGTGGATTATGGGCCTAAATCAAGGTTGATTGCAAAACAACATTGTTCTCTAATGGGCAAAACCGTGTGCAGTGCAGGTGGGGCAGATGTAACGTACAGAGAGAGTTGTATTTGGGTGTGGGGTGTGTTCAAACTGAAATCTAAATTGCAGTGTAAAAATAAAGCAGACAGTATTTACCCTGCACAGAAACAATATAACCCACCCAAATCTAACTCTCTCTGCACATGGTACATCTGACCCACCTGCAGTGCACATGGTTTTGCCTATTAGAGGAAAATGATGTTGTGCAATCAACCTTGAATTAGTCCCTATGTCCACAGGAAATGGGACAGTCAGGGATGAAGCATTTTATAGTAATCTTTGGTTGGACATGTACATTTCTAACACATTAAAGGAAAGGTAATAGTATTGTATATATGGGTTGTGTGATCACATAGAAGACACCCACATGTAGCATAAATGTATAATATACAAGTTAATATTTTTTTGAACATCTAAATAAATTAGCAGAAATTCATCTGATGTCCTAATTTTTTTAAGCACTGTCATAGAATTTTTTTTTACTTTTTTGTGTGTTTTTTGTGCTTTTGATATATATACATTTTCTATGGTGTAATCTAATGATACAAAATCGATGTTGGATGTAGGCTTTTCTCCTCTGTGCTAATGAAGCAGTAGGTAGGTCTCACTGAGTGATATCTCTGAAGCTGACCATGGGTCACCTGAGTACCCCTCCCTAGCCGAGTCCAGAATGTCTGCGTCAGAAAACACGGACCCTGACCTCACTGCTGCAGTCTGAGTGTCTCAGGGGGCGCTTATACTCTCTGTTGTACACTTGTTCACTAGGGGAAGGCAGAAAATAGCATTTCTCTTACGTCCTAGAGGATGCTGGGGACTCCAAAAGGACCATGGGGTATAGACGGAATCTGCAGGAGCTTGGGCACACTGAAAAGACTTTGACTGGGTGTTGATAATGTCAATTATTATCTTTAAACATAAAGCTATTCACTATTACCGTGGAGCCGCTATGGCCGCTAGACCACGTGCACGTGCTACGCACTTTGTACGCTATTTGCGTACAGAGTCCCGCACGTGGTACGCACTTGGCGTACACACGCTGCGCTGGGTGTACGGAATACACACAGCGGGCGCACACACAGTCGATAACCTTTAAACCTTATTTCTCTGACGTCCTAGTGGATGCTGGGTACTCCGTAAGGACCATGGGGAATAGACGGGCTCCGCAGGAGACTGGGCACTTAAAAAGAAAGATTAGGTCCTATCTGGTGTGCACTGGCTCCTCCCTCTATGCCCCTCCTCCAGACCTCAGTTAGAATCTGTGCCCGGCTCGAGCTGGTTGCACACTAGGGGCTCTCCTGAGCTTCTAGTAAAGAAAGTATTTGTTAGGTTTTTTATTTTCAGTGAGATCTGCTGGCAACAGACTCACTGCTACGAGGGACTTAGGGGAGAGAAGCGAACCTACCTGCTTGCAGCTAGCTTGGGCTTCTAGGCTACTGGACACCATTAGCTCCAGAGGGATCGAACACAGGCCCAGCCTCGGTCGTCCGGTCCCGGAGCCGCGCCGCCGTCCCCCTTGCAGAGCCAGAAGCAAGAAGAACATCCTGGAAATCGGCGGCTGAAGACTCCGGTCTTCATTAAGGTAGCGCACAGCACTGCAGCTGTGCGCCATTGCTCCCTATGCACACCACATACTTCGGTCACTGATGGGTGCAGGGCGCTGGGGGGGGGGGGGGGGGCGCCCTGGGCTGCAATTAGAGTACCTTACTTTGGCAAACAGCACATAATATAGTCTAAAAAACTATATATGTGCAAAAATCCCCTGCCATAACATAAATATAAGAGCGGGAGAAGTCCGCCGAGAAGGGGGCGGGGCTATCTCCCTCAGCACACTGGCGCCATTTCTTCTTCACAGCTCCGCTGGAAGACAGCTCCCCAGGCTCTCCCCTGCAGTTTCCAGGCTCAAAGGGTAAAAAAGAGATGGGGGGCACTAAATTTAGGCGCAAAACTGTATATGTAAAGCAGCTATAGGGAAAAATCACTTTGTGTTAGTGTAAATCCCTGATTATATAGCGCTGTGGTGTGTGCTGGCATACTCTCTCTCTGTCTCCCCAAAGGACTTGGTGGGGTCCTGTCCTCAGTCAGAGCATTCCCTGTGTGTGTGCGGTGTGTCGGTACGGCTGTGTCGACATGTTTGAAGAGGAGGCTTATGTGGAGGCGGAGCAGGCGCCGATATGTGTGATGTCACCCCCTGCGGGGTCGACACCAGAGTTGTTGGATATGTGGAAGGTATTAACCGACAGTGTCAACTCCTTACATAAAAGGCTGGATGACGTAACAGCCGTGGGACAGCCGGCTTCTCAGCCCGTGCCTGCCCAGGCGTCTCAAAGACCATCAGGGGCTCACAAACGCCCGCTACCTCAGATGGCAGACACAGATGTCGACACGGAGTCTGACTCCAGTGTCGACGAGGATGAGACATATACACAATCCACAAGGGGCATCCGTTGCATGATTACGGCAATGAAAAATGTGTTACACATTTCTGACATTAACCCAGGTACCACTAAAAAGGGTATTATGTTTGGGGAGAAAAAGCAGCCAGTGTTTTTTCCCCCATCAGATGAGTTGAATGAAGTGTGTGAAGAAGCGTGGGGTTCCCCTGATAAGAAACTGGTAATTTCTAAAAAGTTACTGATGGCGTACCATTTCCCGCCAGAGGATAGGTCACGTTGGGAGATATCTCCTAGGGTGGATAAGGCGCTCACATGCTTGTCAAAAAAGGTGGCACTGCCGTCTCAGGACACGGCCGCCTTGAAGGAGCCTGCTGATAGAAAGCAGGAGGCTATCCTGAAGTCTGTATATACACACTCAGGTACTATACCGAGACCTGCAATTGCTTCAGCATGGATGTGTAGTGCTGCTGCAGCGTGGTCTGATACCCTGCCAGATAATATTGATACCCTCGACAGGGATACTATTTTGCTAACCATAGAGCATATTAAAGACGTCGTCTTATATATGAGGGATGCACAGAGGGATATTTGCCGGCTGGCATCTAGAATTAATGCAATGTCCATTTCTGCCAGGAGGGTATTATGGACCCGGCAGTGGACAGGTGATGCTGATTCTAAAAGGCACATGGAGGTTTTGCCTTATAAGGGTGAGGAATTGTTTGGGGATGGTCTCTCGGACCTCGTATCCACAGCAACAGCTGGGAAATCGACATTTTTACCTCAGGCTCCCTCACAACCTAAGAAAGCACCGTACTATCAGGTACAGTCCTTTCGGCCTCAGAAAGGCAAGCGGATCAAAGGTGCTTCCTTTCTGCCCAGAGGCAGGGGGAGAGGGAAAAAGCTGCACCAGACAGCCAATTCCCTGGAACAGAAATCCTCCCCTTCTTCTACTAAGTCCACCGCATGACGCTTGGGCTCCACAACCGGAGCCAGGTGCGGTGGGGGCGCGTCTCAGGAACTTCTGCGACCAGTGGGTTCGCTCACAGGTGGATCTCTGGGTTCTACAAGTGGTATCTCAGGGATACAAGCTGGAATTCAAGGCGTCTCCCCCTCGCCGTTACCTCAAATCAGCCTTGCCAGCTACTCCCCAGGACTGGGAGGTAGTACTGGCGGCAATTCACAAGCTGTACCTCCAGCAGGTGAAAATAAAAGTTCCCCTCCTTCAACAGGGACGGGGTTACTATTTCACAATGTTTGTGGTACCGAAACCAGACGGTTCGGTGAGACCCATTCTAAATTTGAAATCCTTGAACACTTATATAAGGAAGTTCAAGTTCAAAATAGAATCGCTCAGGGCGGTTATTGCAAGCCTGGAAGAGGGGGATTACATGGTATCACTGGACATCATGGATGCTTACCTACATGTCCCCATTTACCCACCTCACCAGGAGTACCTCAAGGTTGTGGTACAGAACTGACATTACCAATTCCAGACGTTGACGTTTGGTCTGTCCACGGCACCGAGGGTGTATTCCAATGTAATGGCCAAAATGATGATACTCCTTCGAAAGAAGGGAGTTATAATTATCCCGTACTTGGACGATCTCCTTATAAAGGCGAGGTCCAAGGAGCAGTCGTTGATCGGAGTAGCACGATCTCAGGAAGTACTACAACAGCACGGCTGGTTTCTGAATATCCCAAAGTCGCAGCTGGTTCCTACGACGCGTCTGCTGATATTGGGCATGTTTCTGGACACAGAACAGAAGAAGGTGTTTCTCCCGGAGGAGAAGGCCAAGGAGTTGTCATCTCTGGTCAGAGACCTCCTGAAACCAAAACAGGTGTCGGTGCATCATTGCACGCGAGTCCTGGAAAAGATGGTAGCTTCTTACGAAGCAATTCCCTTCGGCGGGTTCCATGCAAGGAACTGTCAGTGGGACCTGTTAGACAAGTGAGGATCGCATCTTCAGATGCATCGGCTGATCACCCTGTCCCCGAGGGCCAGGGTGTCTCTGCTGTGGTGGCTGCAGAGTGCTCATCTTCTCGAGGGCCGCAGATTCAGCATTCAGGACTGGGTCCTGGTGATCACGGATGCAAGCCTCCGAGGTTGGGGAGCAGTCACTCAGGGAAGAAATTTCCGAGGACAATGGTCGAGTCAGGAGACTTCCCTACACATAAATATTCTGGACCTAAGGGCCATCTACAATGCCCTAAGGCAAGCAGAACCCCTGCTTCAAAACCAGCCGGTGCTGATTCAGTCAGACAACATCACAGCTGTCGCCCATGTAAACCGACAAGGCGGCACAAGAAGCAGGATGGCGTTGGCAGAAGCCACAAGGATTCTCCAATGGGCGGAGTATCACGTGCAACACTGTCAGCAGTGTTCATTCCGGGTGTGGAAAACTAGGAAGCAGACTTCCTCAGCAGGCACGACCTCCACCCGGGAGAGTGGGGACTTCATCCAGAAGTCTTCACGCAGATTGTGAACCGTTGGGAACGGCCACAGGTGGACATGATGGCGTCCCGCCTCAACAAAAAGCTAAAAAAGTATTGCGCCAGGTCAAGAGACCCTCAGGCGATAGCTGTGGACGCACTAGTGACACCGTGGGTGTACCAGTCGGTTTATGTGTTCCCTCCTCTTCCTCTCATACCCAAGGTACTGAGGATAGTAAGTAAGAGAGGAGTAAGAACTATACTCGTAGTTCCGGATTGGCCAAGAAGAACTTGGTATCCAGAACTACAAGAAATTATCTCGGAGGACCCATGGCCTCTGTCTCTCAGACAGGACCTGTTACTGCAGGGGCCCTGTCTGTTCCAAGACTTACCGCGGATGCGTTTGAAGGCTTGGCGGTTGAACGCCGGATCCTAACGGAAAAGGGCGTTCCAGATGAAGTGATTCCTACGCTGTTAAAGGCTTGGAAAGACGCTGCCTGAAGTTCAGACGTTGTTACGGGAGTGCTGCATATTCAGCCCCCTTTTGTGCCTCCAGTGGCACCTTGGGATCTCAACGTAGTGTTGGTTTTCCTAAAATCACATTGTTTTGAGCCACTTCAGAACGTGGAGTTGAAGTATCTCACGTTGAAAGTGGTCATATATATTTGGCCTTGGCTTCGGCTAGGCGTGTGTCAGAATTGGCGGCTTTGTCATGTAAAAGCCCTTATCTGATCTTCCATAGGGACAGGGCAGAATTGAGGATTCGTCCCCAATTTCTCCCTAAGGTGGTATTAGCGTTTCATTTGAACCAACCTATTGTGGTGCCTGTGGCTACTCGGGACTTGGAGGCCTCCAAGTTGCTGGATGTAGTCCGGGCCCTGAAAATCTATGTTCCAGGATGGCTAGAGTCAGAAATACTGACTCGCTGTTATCCTGCATGCACCCAACAAGCTGGGTGCTCCTGCTTCTAAGCAGACTATTGCTCGCTGGATCTGTAGCACGATTCAACTTGCACATTCTGCGGCTGGACTGCCGCATCCTAAATCAGTAAAAGCCCATTCCACGAGGAAGGGGGCTCTTCTTGGGCGGCTGCCCAAGGGGTCTCGGCATTACAACTTTGCCGAGCTGCTACCTGGTCGGGGTCAAACACGTTTGCAAAATTCTACAAGTTTGATACCCTGGCTGAGGAGGACCTTGAGTTTGCTCATGAGGTGCTGCAGAGTCATCTGCACTCTCCCGCCCGTTTAGGAGCTTTGGTATAATCCCCATGGTCCTTACGGAGTAGCCAGCATCCACTACGGACTACGAGAAATAGAATTACCGGTGAGTAAAGTCTTATTTAATAAAACACAGTAAGAATATACTTATACTCTAAACCTTAATAACCAAGTACTGTAATGATGTAACGTTTAAAAACCTTAACAATGTGTATGCTGTTTGAGCGATTGAGACGCTAAGAGAGCCCTTTGCAGGAAAGTGAAAACACAACACCGGGTTTGGTTATAACCGCAGCAGCTCTAACACTGCCGTGGATTATTCAGAGTAAAAGGGGAAAAACAGTACAAATCATACACTACAAACTAACATAGAAATCTAACATAATAACAGAGAATAACATGAACAATGGCGAACAATGGCTACAGAGAATATACATACGTGGGGAATCTTTCGCATGCGCGACCTGGAATCCAGTCCTCAGCTATCAGGTAGAAAGCCTTCAGAGACATGAGGCTGGCCAGGCAACAGTGGTCTTTATATACACAACATACATTCACAATACAATGGTACCTGTATCTCATTGTTCATTGGACACAGGGATGTGTCTCTACATTACAGCAAAGGTCATAGGTGGATTTGAACAGGTGGGCTGTGTCTTTCCCCAACTGCTCTGGTGGGAGGTATCCTCAGGATTCCCGCCGCATGTGTAATTTACAGCAAATACAGTTAATGTTCATAATCTACTTCTGTACATAACTATACGCAGGAGCAAGCGATCCTTTCCTAACTAACACCGGAATGTTACTCTTAAAATACCCTACAGCTGGATACTAGACACCACCTTTCAACCTTTATCTGACCCTTCCTATCATGCAAAGAGGAATCTCTCTGTCCAGGAACAGTTTAAACTAATCATACTCGCTGACATGGTCTAAGGGAATATTAACTACAAAATGCACTATTTGGGTTAAATATGCTACGATTGAGTCGCACGCTACACGCTCACAAACTCCGCCGTAAATACACATCTCGTGCGCACGATCGCCGGAGCGATCCTACGCAACTTGCGGGGATGTGCACGCACGGGGGAACAAGTGCACGAGCAGCTGCATGAGGGGTTAGTACAAGGGGCATGCATCATGATATTTTTCGACTTTGACAGTGTGAACTGGCTCCTCCCTCTATGCCCTTCCTCCAGACCTCAGTTAGACTTTGTGCCCAGAATTGACTGGACACTCACTGGGGGAGCTCTCCTGAGTTTCTCTAGAAAAGACTTTTGTTAGGTTTTTTATTTTCAGGGAGCACTGCTGGCTACAGGCTCCCTGCATCGAGGGACTGAGGGGAGAGAAGCAGACCTACTTCTGTGAGTTCAAAGGCTCTGCTTCTTAGGCTACTGGACACCATTAGCTCCATAGGGTTCTGCGCCTAGCTGCTTGTTCCCGGAGCCGCGCCGTCACCCCCCTCACAGAAGCCGGGTGAGTATGCAGAATGCAGAAGACTTCAGTAACGAGATACAGTGCAGCGGTAGCGCTGCGCTCCATGCTCCCACACACTTCACCAACGGCACTTACAGGGTGCAGGGCGCTGGGGGGGAGCGCCCTGGGCAGCATGTTACTGGGTCTTGCAGGCTGGCAGAAGGCATTTTCGGTGCCTGGGCACCGTTTTCCGTACCCCCGCCAGCATTTTCATTTTAAATTTAAGCGGGCTGAAGCGCGCCGGGAAGGGGCGGGGCTTAGCCGCAAAGCTCATCAGCGCCATTTTCTGTCATCCACAGCCGCTGCATGAGACGCTGGCCCAGGACCTCCATGCTCCACTTCAAGTAACAGGGAGCAAATCGGGGGGGGGGGGAGGGGGGCACAGTTATTTGGTGCATAATTATTGTAGTTACAAGCAGCGCTTTACACATATATTGTTTGGTGGGATATATGGGCGCTGGGGTGTGAGCTGGCATACTCCCTCTGTGTTTCTCTATCCAGGCTTCCTTGTGGGTCTGTCCCCTAGCTGAGGCAGTGTGTGTGTGTTGGTACTACGTGTCGGCATGTCTGAAGCTGAGTGTTACTCCCCGGAGGAGGTTGCTGGGGGCGCAGATGCGGGTCTGGAGTTGGCTCTGTCGGCACAGCCGAGACCTGATTTGCTTACAATGTTAAGTACACTTAATTAAAATGTGGCCTCATTGTCTAAAAGATTAGATAAATCAGAGTCTCAGACACAGGTGTAGAGGAAATCCATGGAGGATGCTTTGTCTCAGGTGCAGACCCCATCAGGGTCGCAAAAGCGGTCGTTTACCCAGTTGGTAGATAAGGATACCGACACGGATTCTGATTCCGATGTCGACTTCACTGAGGCTGCTTTACACCCACGGTTAGTTAAGAGTATTCAGTACATGATTGTGGCTATTAAAGATGTTTTACATATTTCTGACGAACATGCGGTGCAGGAAACCAGGATTTGTTTGTTCAAAGGGAAAAAAACCTGGAGGTGAAGTTTCCCCCCTCTCATGAAATGAATACTCTTTGTGAAAAGGCTTGGGAATCGCCGGACAAGAGGTGGCAGATTCCCAAGACAATTTCTCTAACGTCCTAAGTGGATGCTGGGGACTCCGTCAGGACCATGGGGTTTAGCGGCTCCGCAGGAGACAGGGCACAATAATAAAAGCTTTAGGATCAGGTGGTGTGCACTGGCTCCTCCCCCCATGACCCTCCTCCAAGCCTCAGTTAGATTTTTGTGCCCGGCCGAGAAGGGTGCAATCTAGGTGGCTCTCCTGAGCTGCTTAGAATAAAAGTTTAAGTTAGGTTTTTTATTTTCAGTGAGTCCTGCTGGCAACAGGCTCACTGCTACGAGGGACTTAGGGGAGAGAAGTAAACTCACCTGCGTGCAGGATGGATTTGCTTCTTAGGCTACTGGACACCATTAGCTCCAGAGGGAGTCGGAACACAGGTCTCACCCTGGGGTTCGTCCCGGAGCCGTGCCGCCGACCCCCCTTGCAGATGCCGAAGTTGAAGAGGTCCAGAGGTCCAGAAACAGGCGGCAGAAGACTTTCAGTCTTCATAAGGTAGCGCACAGCACTGCAGCTGTGCGCCATTGTTGTCAGCACACTTCATACCAGCGGTCACTGAGGGTGCAGGGCGCTGGGGGGGGGCGCCCTGGGCAGCAATGTATTATACCTTTTTTATGGCTAAAATACATCACATATAGCCCTTGAGGCTATATGGATGTATTTAACCCCTGCCAGATCTCACAAACTCCGGGAGAAGAGCCCGCCGTTTTAGGGGGCGGGGCCTATTCTCCTCAGCACACGGCGCCATTTTCCTGCTCAGCTCTGCTGTGAGGAAGGCTCCCAGGCTCTCCCCTGCACTGCACTACAGAAACAGGGTTAAAACAGAGAGGGGGGGCACTTATTTGGCGATATGATTACATATGTGAAAATGCTATAAGGGAAAACACTTGTATAAGGGGTTGTCCCTGTATAATTATAGCGTTTTTGGTGTGTGCTGGCAAACTCTCCCTCTGTCTCCCCAAAGGGCTAGTGGGGTCCTGTCCTCTATCAGAGCATTCCCTGTGTGTGTGCTGTGTGTCGGTACGTGTGTGTCGACATGTAGGAGGACAATGTTGGTGAGGAGGCGGAGCAAATTGCCTGTATTGGTGATGTCACTCTCTAGGGAGTCGACACCGGAATGGATGGTTTATTTAGGAATTACGTGATAATGTCAACACGATGCAAGGTCGGTTGACGACATGAGACGGCCGGCAAACAAATTAGTACCTGTCCAGGCGTCTCAGACACCGTCAGGGGCTTGTAAAAACGCCCATTTACCTCAGTTGGTCGACACGGACACTGACTTCAGTGTCGACGGTGAAGAAACAAACGTATTTTCCTTTAGGGCCACACGTTACATGTTAAGGGCAATGAAGGAGGTGTTACATATTTCTGATACTACAAGTACCACAAATAAGGGTATTATGTAGGGTGGGAATAATCTACTTGTAGTTTTTCCTGAATCAGATAAATTAAAGTGTGTGATGATACGTGGGTTTCCTCCGATAGAAAATTATTGGAGGTATACCCTTTCCCGCCAGAAGTGAGGGCGAGTTGGGAAACACACCTTAGGGTGGATAAGGCGCTCACACGCTTATAAAAACAAGTGGCGTTACCGTCTCCAGATACGGCCGCCCTCAAAGAGCCAGCTGATAGGAAGCTGAAAAATATCCTAAAAAGTATATACACACATACTGGTGTTATACTACGACCAGCAATCGCCTCAGCCTGGATGTGCAGCGCTGGGGGGGCTTGGTCGGATTTCCTGACTGAAAATATTGATACCCTTGACAGGAACAATATTTTATTGACTATAGAGCATTTTAAGGATGCATTTCTATATATGCGAGATGCGCAGAGGGATATTTGCATTCTGGCATCAAGAGTAGATGTGATGTCCATATCTGCCAGACGATGTTTATAGACACGACAGTGGTCAGGTGATGCAGATTCCAGACGGCACATGGAAGTATTGCCGTATAAAGGGGCGGTCCATCGGACCTGGTGGCCATGGCAACAGCTGGAAAATCCACTTTTGTTACCCCAAGTCACATCTCAGCAGAAAAGGACACAGTCTTTTCAGTCTCAGTCCTTTCGTACCCATAAAGGCAGGCGGGCAAAAGGCCAGTCATATCTGCCCAGGGTTAGAGGAAAGGGAAGAAGACTGCAGCAGGCAGCCCATTCCCAGGAACAGAAGTCCTCCACAGCTTCTGCCAAGTCCGCAGCATGACGCTGGGGCCATACAAGCGGACTCAGGTGCGGTGGGGGGTCATCTCAAGAGTTTCAGCACGCAGTGGGCTCACTCGCAAGGGGACTCCTGGATCCTACACGTAGTATCCCAGGTGTACATTGGAAATTCGAGACGTCTTCCCCTCACAAGTTCCTGAAGTCTGCTTTACCAACGTCTCCCTCCGACAGGGAGGCAGTATTGGAAAAAAAAAAAAATTCACAGGCTGTATTCCCAGCAGGTGATAATCAAAGTACCCCTCCTACAACAAGGGAAGAGGTATTATTCCACACTATATTGTGGTACTGAAGCCAAACGGCTCGGTGAAATCTAAAAGATTTGAACAATTACATACAAGGGTTCAAATCAAGATGGAGTCACTCAGAGCAGTGATAGCGAACCAGGACGATATGGTGTCACTGGATATCAGGGACGCTTACCTACATGTCCAAATTTTGCCCTTCTCACCAAGGGTATCTCAGGTTCGTGGTACAGAACTGTCACTATCAGTTCAGACGCTGCCGTTTGGATTGTCCACGGCACCCCGGGTCTTTACCATGGTAATGGCCGAAATGATGATTCTTCCTAAAAGAAATATGGATGCTTTCCTGATAAGGGCAAGGTCCAGAGAACAGTTGGCGGTCGGAGTAGCACTATCTCAAGTAGTTCTACGACAGCACGAGTGGATTCTAAATATTCCAAAATCGCAGCTTTTTCCGACGACACGTCTAATGTTCCTAGGAATGATTCTGGACACAGTCCAGAAAAGGATGTTTTCTCCCGGAGAAGAAGACCAGGGAGTTATCCGAGCTAGTCAGGAACCTCCTAAAACCAGGAAAAGTATCAGTGCATCATTGCACAAGGGTCCTGTGAAAAATGGTGGTTTCTTACAAAGCGATCCCATTCGGTAGATTTCACGCAAGAACCTTTCAGTGGAATCTGCTGGGAAAATGGTCCGGATCGCATCTTCAGATGCATCAGCGGATAACCCTGTCTCCAAGGACAAGGGTGTTTTCTTCTGCGGTGGCTGCAGAGTGCTCATCTATGAAAGGGCCGCAGATTCGACATTCAGGACTGGGTCCTGGAACCACGGATGCCAGCCTGAGTGGCTGGGGAGCAGTCACACAAGGAAAAAAATTTCCAGGGAGTGTGATCAAGTCTGGAGACTTCTCTCCACATAAATATACTGGAGCTAAGGGCAATTTACAAGGCTCTAAGCTTAGCAAGACCTCTGCTTCAAGGTCAGCCGGTATTGATCCAGTGGGACAACATCACGGCAGTCGCCCACGTAAACAGACAGGGCGGCACATGAAGCAGGAGGGAAATGGCAGAAACTGCAAGGATTCTTCGCTGGGCGAAAAATCATGTGATAACACTCTCAGCAGTGTTAATTCCGGGAGTGGAAAACTGGGAAGCAAACTTCCTCAGCAGGCATAACCTCCACCCGGGAGAGTGGGGACTTCAGCGGGAAGTCTTCCACATGATTGTAAACCGTTGGGAAAAACCAAAGGTGGACATGATGGCGTCCCGCCTGAACAAAAAACTAGACAAATATTGCGCCAGGTCAAGGGACCCTCAGGCAATAGCGGTGGACGCTCTGGTAACACTGTGGGTGTACCAGTCAGGGTATGTGTTCCCTCCTATGCATCTCATACCAAAAGTACTGAGAATCATAAGAAGGAGATGAGTAAGAACGATACTCGTGGTTCCGGATGGGTCAAGAAGGACTTGGTACCCGGAACTTCAAGAGATGCTCACGGAAGAACCGTGGCCTCTACCTTTAAGAAAGGACCTGCTCCAGCAGGGGCCTTGTCTGTTCCAAGACTTACCGCGGCTGCGTTTGACGGCATGGCAGTTGAACGCCAGATCCTGAAAGGGCATTCCAGATGAAGTCATCCCTACCCTGGTCGAAGCCAGGAAGGATGTAACCGCAAAACATTTTCACCGCATTTGGCGAAAATATGTTGCGTGGTGTGAGGCCAAGAAGGTCCCTACAGAGGAATTCCAACTGGGTCGTTTTCCTACATTTCCTGAAAACAGGACTGTCTATGGGCTTAAAATTAGGGTCCATTAAGGTTCAAATTTCGACCCTGTCAAATTTCTTCCAGAAAGAACTGGCTTCAGTGCCTGAAGTTCAGACGTTTGTAAAAGGGGTACTGCATATACAGCCTCCTTTTGTGCCCCCAGTGGCACCTTGGGATCTCAATGTTGTTTTGAGTTTCCTAAAGTCACATTGGTTTGATCCACTCACCACTGTGGAATTAAAATATTTCACATGGAAGGTGAAGATTCTATTAGCCCTGGCTTCAGCCAGGCGTGTGTCAGAATGGGCGGCTTTATCATATAAAAGCCCTTACTTAATTTTTCATTCTGACAGGGCAGAATTGAGGACTCGTCCTCAATTTCTCCTTAAGGTGTTTTCTGTTTTTCACATGAACCAACCTATTGTGGTACCTGCGGCTACTAGGGACTTGGAGGACTCCAAGTTACTTGACGTTGTCAGGGCCCTGAAAATATATGTTTCCAGGACGACTGGAGTCAGAAAATCTGACTCGCTGTTTAGCCTGTATGCACCCAACAAGATGGGTGTTCCTGCTTCTAAGCAGACGATTGCTCGCTGGATTTGTAGTACAATTCAGCTTGCACATTCTGTGGCAGGCTTGCCACAGCCAAAATCAGTAAAAGCCCATTCCACAAGGAAGTGGGCTCATCTTGGGCGGCTGCCCGAGGGGTCTCGGCTTTACAACTTTGCCGAGCTGCTACTTGGTCAGGGGCACACCCTGACTGAGGAGGACCTGGAGTTCTCTCATTCGGTGCTGCAGAGTCATCCGCACTCTCCCGCCCCGTTTGGGAGCTTTGGTATAATCCCCATGGTCCTGACGGAGTCCCCAGCATCCACTTAGGACGTTAGAGAAAATAAGAATTTACTTACCGATAATTCTATTTCTCGTAGTCCGTAGTGGATGCTGGGCGCCCATCCCAAGTGCGGATTGTCTGCAATACTTGTACATAGTTATCGTTACAAAAATCGGGTTATTCTTGTTGTGAGCCATCTTTTCAGAGGCTCCTTCGTTGTTATCATACTGTTAACTGGGTTCAGATCACAGGTTGTACGGTGTGATTGGTGTGGCTGGTATGAGTCTTACCCGGGATTCAATATCCTTCCTTATTATGCACGCTCGTCCGGGCACAGTATCCTAACTGAGGCTTGGAGGAGGGTCATGGGGGGAGGAGCCAGTGCACACCACCTGATCCTAAAGCTTTTATTATTGTGCCCTGTCTCCTGCGGAGCCGCTAAACCCCATGGTCCTGACGGAGTCCCCAGCATCCACTACGGACTACGAGAAATAGAATTATCGGTAAGTAAATTCTTATTTTTCATGGCGTATCCTTTCCCCTCTGATGACAGGGAAAAATGGGAGTCGTCTCCGAATGTCGACAAGGCTCTATCCCATTTGTCTAAGAAGGTGGCGCTTCCGTCCCCTGACACGGCAGCTCTCAAGGATCTGGCGGATCGCAAGCTGGAGACGTCTCTGAAGTCCATTTTCGCTAATACGGGTGCATTGCTCAGACCTGCTGTGGCGTCGGTATGGATGAGTAGTGCTAATGCTAAATGGGCTGAGAATTTAGCTGCTGATATGGATACCCTTGATAAAGAGAATGTTCTTTTGACTCTTGGTTATATCAAGGACGCTGCAGATTACCTGAAGGATGCGGCGAGGGATGTTGGTCTCAAGAGCCAATGCCATGGCGATCTCGGCCAGGAGGGCGCTGTGGATCCATCAATGGAATGCTGATGCCGACTCCAAGAGAGCTATGGAAGCTCTCCCCTTCAAAGGTAGTGTCTTGTTCGGTGACGGCTTTTGCTGACCTGGTGTCTACCGCGACGGCGGGTAAGTCATCTTTTCTTCCTTATGTTCCCACGCAACAGAAAAAGGCACCACATCAGCAGATGCAGTCCTTTCGTCCAAATAAATACAAGCGTGGAAAAGGTTCGTCCTTTCTCGCTTCAAAGGGTAGAGGAAGGGGAAGAAAGTCGCCTGCAGTATCAGGCGCCCAGGACCAAAAGTCCTCCCCTGCCTCTACCAAGTCCACCGCATGACGCTGGGGCTTCCCTGGGGGAGTCCGGACCGGTGGGGGGCCGTCTGTGGATCTTCAGTCAGGTCTGGGTTCAATCAGGCCTGGACCCTTGGGTTCTGGATATAGTATCTCAGGGATACAAGCTGGAGTTTCAGGAGATGCCCCCTCACCGGTTTTTCATTTCGGCCTTACCAGTGTCTCTTCCAGACAGGGTGGTGGTGAAGGCAGCAATACAAAAGTTGAGTCTACAGAGGGTCATTGTTCCCGTTCCCCCGTCCCAACGGGGTGAGGGGTTCTACTCAAGCCCCTTTGTTGTACCGAAACCGGACGGTTCGGTCAGACTGATTCTGAACCTAAAATCCCTCAATCCATACTTGAAAGTTTTCAAGTTCAAGACGGAATCTTTTCGAGCTGTGATTTCCAGCCTAGAAGGGGGGGATTTTATGGCGTCAGTCGACATAAAGGATGCCTACTTACACGTCCTGATATATCCTCTGCATCAAGCCTTCCTCAGGTTTGCGATACAGGATTCTCATTACCAATTTCAGACATTGCTGTTTGGGCTTTCCACGGCCCGAGGATTTTCACCAAAGTCATGGCAGAAATGATGGTTCTCCTTCGCAAGCAAGGGGTTACAATTATCCCGTACTTGGACGATCGCCTGATAAAGGAGAGGTCCAAGGAACGGTTGTTGAGAAATGTGGATTTGTCTCTGTCGGTTCTGCGACAACACGGTTGGGTGCTAAATTTGCCAAAGTCTCAGTTGATTCCGACCACTGGGCTCCCTTTCTGGGCATGATTCTAGACACGGAGTTACGGAGAGTGTTTATTCTGGAACTGCAGACGATGGTCAGGGAGCTTCTGAGGCCGACAAGTGTGTCGATTCATCAATGTACTCGGGTTCTGGGGAAAATGGTTGCGGCGTACGAAGCCATTCCGTTTGGCAGGTTTCATGCCCGGGTGTTTCAGTGGGATCTGCTGAGCAAATAGTTTGGGTCTCACCTGCACATGCACCGGAAGATGTCTATCTTCCAGGGCCAGGATTTCTCTCCTGTGGTGGCTACAGAGTTCCCACCTCCTAGGAGGGCGCCGGTTCGGAATCCAGGACTGGGTTCTACTGACAACAGATGCAAGTCTCCGAGGCTGGGGCGCAGTCACCCAAGGAAGAAATTTCCAGGGGAAATGGTCGCTCCAGGAATCTTGTCTTCACATAAATGTTCTCGAGTTAAGAGCCATTTACAACGGCCTGCTACAAGCAAAGAGCCTTCTTCAGGGTCGACCTGTCCTGATACAGTCGGACAACATAACAGCGGTGGCGCATATAAACAGTCATGGCGGAACAAGGAGCAGGGCGGCTATGGCGGAGGCCACAAGAATCCTTCGCTGGGCGGAACAGCACGTGAGCGCTCTGTCAGCAGTCTTCCTTCCGGGAGTGGACAACTGGGAAGCAGACTTCCTCAGCAGACATGATCTCCATCCGGGAGAGTGGGCTCTTCGCCAAGAGGTATTTGCAGAAGTGACAAAGCATTTGGGAATTCCGCTGATCGACATGATGGCATCTCGCCTCAACAAGAAGCTTCCGCGATATTGTTCCAGGTCAAGGGACCCCCAAGCCAGTGCAGTAGACGCCCTGGTGACTCTGTGGGTATTTCAGTCGGTGTATGTGCTCCCTCCGCTTCCTCTCATTGCAAAGGTGCTGAGAATCATTCGACGAGCAAGAGTTCAGGCGATCCTTGTCGTTCCAGATTGGCCAAGAAGGGCCTGGTATCCGGAGCTTCAGGAATTGCTTGTGGAAGATCCTTGGCCGCTTCCTCTAAGAGAGGACCTGTTATTGCAGGGACCATGCGTGTTTCCGGACTTACCGCGACTGCGTTTGACGGCATGGAAGTTGAGCGCCAAATCTTAGCTCGAAAAGGTATTCCAGGGGAGGTCATTCCCACTCTCCTTAAGGCTAGGAAGGAGGTTACGGCGAAACATCATCAACGTATTTGGAGAAAGTATGTTTCGTGGTGTGAGACCAAAGCTGCTCCTGCGGAGGAATTTCACTTGGGTTGGTTTCTCCATTTGTTGCAGGCAGGCGTCGATGCAGGCCTGAAATTGGGTTCCATTAAAGTGCAGATTTCGGCTTTATCTATTTTCTTTCAAAAGGAATTGGCAGTCCTTCCAGAGGTTCAGACTTTTGTGAAGTGAGTGATGCATATCCATCCTCCGTTTGTGCCCCCTGTGGCACCATGGGATCTTGAAGTGGTCTTGCAGTTTCTTATGTCTTCCTGGTTTGAACCTTTGCGTAAGGTTGAGTTAAAGTTTCTCACTTGGAAGGTAGTCATGCTGTTGGCGCTGGCGTCTGCCAGGCGAGTGTCAGAGTTGGCGGCCTTATCTCACAAGAGTCCGTACTTGATCTACCATTCGGATAGAGCGGAATTGAGGACTCGTCAACAATTTCTGCCGAAGGTGGTTTCTTCGTTTCACATTAACCAATCTATTGTGGTACCTGTGGCTACGGATGCTGTGGCAGTTCCAAAGTCTCTTGATGTTGTGAGAGCTTTGAAGATTTACGTCGCCAGAACGGCTGTTGCCAGGAAAACAGAGGCGCTGTTTGTCCGGTATGCTTCCAACAAGATTGGTCATCCTGCTTCTAAGCAGACTATTGCACGCTGGATTTGTAGTACGATTCAGCAAGCTCATTCTTCGACTGGGCTACCGGTGCCGAAGTCAGTGAAGGCCCATTCTACCAGGAAAGTGGGCTCCTCTTGGGCGGCTGCCCGAGGGGTCTCGGCACTTCAGCTTTGCAGCTACGTGGTCGGGTTCAAACACCTTTGCTAAGTTTTACAAGTTTGATACCCTGGCTGAGGAGGACCTCATGTTTGCTCAATCGGTGCTGCAGAGTCGTCCGCACTCTCCTGCCCGTGCTGGAGCTTTGGTATAATCCCCATGGTCCTTACGGAGTCCCCAGCATCCACTAGGACGTTAGAGAAAATAAGAATTTACTTACCGATAATTCTATTTCTCGTAGTCCGTAGTGGATGCTGGGGACTCCGTAAGGACCATGGGGATTAGCGGCTCCGCAGGAGACCGGGTACAAAAGTAAAGCTTTAGAACTACCTGGTGTGCACTGGCTCCTCCCCCTATGACCCTCCTCCAAGCCTCAGTTAGGATACTGTGCCCGGACGAGCGTACACAATAAGGAAGGATTTTGAATCCCGGGTAAGACTCATACCAGCCACACCAATCACACCGTACAACTCGTGATCTAAACCCAGTTAACAGCATGATAACAGAGGAGCCTCTAGAAAAGATGGCTCACTACAGCAATAACCCGATTTTTTGGTAACAATAACTATGTACCAGCATTGCAGACAATCCGCACTTGGGATGGGCGCCCAGCATCCACTACGGACTACGAGAAATAGAATTATCGGTAAGTAAATTCTTATTTTCTCTAACGTCCTAAGTGGATGCTGGGGACTCCGTAAGGACCATGGGGATTATACCAAAGCTCCCAAACGGGCGGGAGAGTGCGGATGACTCTGCAGCACCAAATGAGAGAACTCCAGGTCCTCCTCAGTCAGGGTATCAATTTTGTAGAATTTTACAAACGTATTTGCTCCTGACCAAGTAGCTGCTCGGCAAAGTTGTAAAGCCGAGACCCCTCGGGCAACCGCCCAAGATGAGCCCATCTTCCTTGTGGAGTGGGCATTTATAGATTTTTGGCTGTGGCAGGCCTGCCACAGAATGTGCAAGCTGAATTGTACTACAAATCCAACGAGCAATAGTCTGCTTAGAAGCAGGAGCACCCAGCTTGTTGGGTGCATACAGGATAAACAGCGAGTCAGATTTTCAGACTCCAGCCGTCCTGGAAATATATATTTTCAGGGCCCTGACAACGTCTAGCAACTTGGAGTCCTCCAAGTCCCTAGTAGCCGCAGGCACCACAATAGGTTGGTTCAGGTGAAACGCTGAAACCACCTTAGGGAGAAACTGAGGACGAGTCCTCAATTCCGCCCTGTACGAATGGAAAATCAGATAAGGGCTTTTACAGGATAAAGCCGCCAATTCTGACACGCGCCTGGCCCAGGCCAGGGCCAACAGCATGACCACTTTCCATGTGAGATATTTTAACTCCACAGATTTAAGTGGTTCAAACCAATGTGATTTTTGGAACCCAAAAACTACATTGAGATCCCAAGGTGCCACTGGAGGCACAAAAGGAGGCTGTATATGCAGTACCCCTTTTACAACGTCTGAACTTCAGGGACTGAAGCTAGTTCTTTTTGGAAGAAAATTGACAGGGCCGAAATTTGAACCTTAATGGACCCCCAATTTCAGGCCCATAGACACTCCTGTTTGCAGGAAATGTAGGAATCGACCCAGTTGAATTTCCTCCGTCGGGCCTTACTGGCCTCGCACCACGCAACATATTTTCGCCAAATGCGGTGATAATGTTTTGCGGTTACATCCTTCCTGGCTTTGATCAGGATAGGGATGACTTCATCCGGAATGCCTTTTTTCCTTCAGGATCCGGCGTTCAACCGCCATGCCGTCAAACGCAGCCGCGGTAAGTCTTGGAACAGACAGGGTCCTTGCTGGAGCAGGTCCCTTCTTAGAGGTAGAGGCCACGGATCCTCCGTGAGCATCTCTTGAAGTTCCGGTTACCAAGTCCTTCTTGGCCAATCCGGAGCCACGAATATAGTGCTTACTCCTCTCCATTTTATCAATCTCAGTACCTTGGGTATGAGAGGCAGATGAGGGAACACATACACTGACTGGTACACCCACGGTGTTACCAGAGCGTCTACAGCTATTGCCTGAGGGTCCCTTGACCTGGCGCAATACCTGTCGAGTTTTTCCCAACGGTTTATAATCATGTGGAAGACTTCTGGGTGATGTCCCCACTCTCCCGGGTGGAGGTCGTGTCTGCTGAGGAAGTCTGCTTCCCAGTTGTCCACTCCCGGAATTGCTGACAGTGCTATCACATGATTTTCCGCCCAGCGAAGAATCCTTGCAGCTTCTGCCATTGCCCTCCTGCTTCTAGTGCCACCCTGTCTGTTTTACGTGGGTGACTGCCGTGATGTTGTCCGACTGGATCAACACCGGCTGACCTTGAAGCAGAGGTCTTGCTAAGCTTAGAGCATTGTAAATGGCCCTTAGCTTCAGGATATTTATGTGAAGTGATGTCTCCAGGCTTGACCATAAGCCCTGGAAATTCCTTCCCTGTGTGACTGCTCCCCAGCCTCGCAGGCTGGCATCCGTGGTCACCAGGACCCAGTCCTGAATGCCGAATCTGCGGCCCTCTAGAAGATGAGCACTCTGCAACCAACACAGGAGGGACACCCTTGTTCTTGGTGACAGGGTTATCCGCTGATGCATCTGAAGATGCGACTCAGACCATTTGTCCAGCAGGTCCCACTGGAAAGTTCTTGCGTGGAATCTGCCGAATGGGATTGCTTCATAGGAAGCCACCATTTTACCCAGAACCCTTGTGCATTGATGCACTGAGACTTGGCTCGGTTTTAGGAGGTTCCTGACTAGCTCGGATAACTCCCTGGCTTTCTCCTCCGGGAGAAACACCTTTTTCTGGACTGTGTCCAGGATCATCCCTAGGAACAGAAGACGAGTCGTCGGAACCAGCTGCGATTTTGGAATATTGAGAATCCAATCGTGCTGCCGCAACACTACCTGAGATAGTGCTACACCGACCTCCAACTGTTCCCTGGATCTTACCCTTATCAGGGAATCGTCCAAGTAAGGGATAACTAAAATTCCCTTCCTTTGAAGGAATATCATCATTTCGGCCATTACCTTGGTAAAGACCCGGGGTGCCGTGGACCATCCATACGGCAGCGTCTGAACTGATAGTGACAGTTCTGTACCATAAACCTGAGGTACCCTTGGTGAGAAGGGTAAATTTGGACATGAAGGTAAGCATCCTTGATGTCCCGAGACATCATGTAGTCCCTTTCTTCCAGGTTCGCAATCACTGCTCTGAGTGACTCAATCTTGAATTTGAACCTCTGTATGTAAGTGTTCAAAGATTTTAGATTTAGAATCGGTCTCACCGAGCCGTCCGGCTTCGGTACCACAACAGTGTGGAATAATACCCCGTTCCCTGTTGCAGGAGGGGTACCTTGATTATCACCTGCTGGGAATACAGCTTGTGAATGGCTTCCAAAACTGTCTCCCTGTCAGAAGGAGACATCGGTAAAGCCGACTTTAGGAAACGGCGAGGGGGAGACGTCTCGAATTCCAATTTGTACCCCTGAGATATCACCTGAAGGATCCAGGGGTCTACTTGCGAGTGAGCCCACTGCGCGCTGAAATTCATTGAGACGGGCCCCCCACCGTGCCTGATTCTGCTTGTAAAGCCCCAGCGTCATACTGAGGGCTTGGCAGAGGCGGGAGAGGGTTTCTGTTCCTGGGAACTGGCTGATTTCTGCAGCCTTTTTTTCTCTCCCTCTGTCACGGGCAGAAATGAGGAACCTTTTGCCCGCTTGTCCACGAAAAGACTGCGCCTGATAATACAGCGTCTTCTCATGTTGAGAGGCGACCTGGGATACAAACGTGGATTTCCCAGCTGTTGCCGTGGCCACCAGGTCTGAAAGACCGACCCCAAATAACTCCTCCCCTTAATAAGGCAATACTTCCAAATGCCGTTTGAAATCCGCATCACCTGACCACTGTCGTGTCCATAACCCTCTACTGGTAGAAATGGACAACGCACTTAGACTTGATGCCAGTCGGCAAATATTCCGCTGTGTATCACGCATATATAGAAATGCATCTTTTAAATGCTCTATAGGCAAAAATATACTGTCCCTATCTAGGGTATCAATATTTTCAGTCAGGGAATCCGACCACGCCAACCCAGCACTGCACATCCAGGCTGAGGCGATTGCTGGTCGCAGTATAACACCAGTATGTGTGTAAATACATTTTAGGATACCCTCCTGCTTTCTATCAGCAGGATCCTTAAGGGCGGCCATCTCAGGAGAGGGTAGAGCCCTTACAAGCGTGTGAGCGCTTTATCCACCCTAGGTGGTGTTTCCCAACGCACCCTAACCTCTGGCGGGAAAGGATATAATGCCAATAACATTTTAGAAATTATCAGTTGTTATCGGGGGAAAACCCACGCATCATCACACCTCATTTAATTTCTCAAATTCAGGAAAACTACAGGTAGTTTTTCCTCACCGAACATAATACCCCTTTTTGGTGGTACTCGTATTATCAGAAATGTGTAAAACATTTTTCATTGCCTCCATCATGTAACGTGTGGCCCTACTGGAAGTCACATTTGTCTCTTCACCGTCGACACTGGAGTCAGTATCCGTGTCGGCGTCTATATCTGCCATCTGAGGTAACGGGCGCTTTAGAGCCCCTGACGGCCTATGAGACGTCTGGACAGGCACAAGCTGAGTAGCCGGCTGTCTCATGTCAACCACTGTCTTTTATACAGAGCTGACACTGTCACGTAATTCCTTCCAACAGTTCATCCACTCAGGTGTCGACCCCCTAGGGGGTGACATCACTATTACAGGCAATCTGCTCCGTCTCCACATCATTTTTCTCCTCATACATGTCGACACAAACGTACCGACATACAGCACACACACAGGGAATGCTCTGATAGAGGACAGGACCCCACTAGCCCTTTGGGGAGACAAAGGGAGAGTTTGCCAGCACACACCAGAGCGCTATATATATACAGGGATAACCTTATATAAGTGTTTTTCCCCTTATAGCTGCTGTATCTTTTATACTGCGCGTAATTAGTGCCCCCCCTCTCTTTTTTAACCCTTTCTGTAGTGTAGTGACTGCAGGGGAGAGCCAGGGAGCTTCCCTCCAACGGAGCTGTGAGGGAAAATGGCGCCAGTGTGCTGAGGAGATAGGCTCCGCCCCCTTATCGGCGGCCTTATCTCCCGTTTTTCTAAGTATTCTGGCAGGGGTTAAATGCATCCATATAGCCCAGGAGCTATATGTGATGCATTTTTTTGCCATCCAAGGTGTTTTTATTGCGTCTCAGGGCGCCCCCCCCCAGCGCCCTGCACCCTCAGTGACCGGAGTGTGAAGTGTGCTGAGAGCAATGGCGCACAGCTGCAGTGCTGTGCGCTACCTTGTTGAAGACAGGACGTCTTCTGCCGCCGATTTTCCAGACCTCTTCTGTCTTCTGGCTCTGTAAGGGGGCCGGCGGCGCGGCTCTGGGACCCATCCATGGCTGGGCCTGTGATCGTCCCTCTGGAGCTAAATGTCCAGTAGCCTAAGAAGCCCAATCCACTCTGCACGCAGGTGAGTTCGCTTCTTCTCCCCTTAGTCCCTCGATGCAGTGAGCCTGTTGCCAGCAGGTCTCACTGAAAATAAAAAACCTAAAACTAAACTTTTCACTAAGCAGCTCAGGAGAGCCACCTAGTGTGCACCCTTCTCGTTCGGGCACAGAAATCTAACTGAGGCTTGGAGGAGGGTCATAGGGGGAGGAGCCAGTGCACACCAGGTAGTTCTAAAGCTTTACTTTTGTGCCCAGTCTCCTGCGGAGCCGCTAATCCCCATGGTCCTTACGGAGTCCCCAGCATCCACTTAGGACGTTAGAGAAAATAGGATTTTAGTACCTACCGGTAAATCCTTTTCTCCTAGTCCGTAGAGGATGCTGGGCGCCCGTCCCAGTGCGGACTGTTACTTGCAGTGTATTCTTGCTGGTTAAATTCGTTTACACATGGGTTGTGTATTTGTTGTTTTCAGCTTGTTGCTGTTGTTAATTCATACTGTTATCTGGTTTACTGTTATTCCGGTTGTACGGTATGTTTGTGGTGTGGGCTGGTATGTGTTTCTCACCCTTAGTTTAGACAAAAATCCTTTCCTCAAAATGTCCGTCTCTCCTGGGCACAGTTCCTATAACTGAGGTCTGGAGGAGGGGCATAGAGGGAGGAGCCAGTTCACACCCATTCAAAGTCTTTTCAGTGTGCCCAAGCTCCTGCGGATCCCGTCTATACCCCATGGTCCTTTTTGAGTCCCCAGCATCCTCTACGGACTAGGAGAAAAGGATTTACCGGTAGGTACTAAAATCCTATTTTTTATATTACTGTGGCTGCAAATCCGAACAAAAATTGCAATAGCCAATGCAGCTGCGTTCACCAGGCCCTAAGTTCCTGACTGACTGAATAAGGCAGGTTTTCTCATTCACTTTTCAAATATGTGAGTGTTTATCTCTCTCTCTATATATATTATATACAGTGCCACAGGGGGTCAGCAGCGCCCTACAAGGTAAATATACAGAAACTGTGTGAACAAAACAAGAAAAACATGAACATTACAAAACATTACAGGACATGGACAAGGTGTATAAACATTGCTGCGGTCATAGGGCCTAATCCAGCATGGAACGCTCCTGCGGCAGCATTTGCATGCTAAAGCCCTGGGAAGTGTGCGCACATGCAGGACACTCGTGCGCACACAGTGAGATGTGACCGGATCTCACTTGTACAAAGGCCTCTGCCTGACCGTTCGCGGAGCAGGAGGGGATGTGGCGTTGGGTTGGCGTGGTCTAGACACCGCAGTCGTGTCCAGACTATTTGCGGGACGCTGCGGCTGCGTGATGTCACACACTGCCGTCGGGGCCCGAAATATGGCGGGTAACCGCCTGCCTTTGCAACTAGGCTGTGTAGGCAGAGGGCTACCCTAAACGTGCGAAATCATCGCCGCTGTGCGATGCTTTTGCATGTGTGCTGGGGGGAGGTAGGGCCTGACATGCGGGGCAGACTAGCTCTGTGTTGGGCGCCCCCCAGCATGTCAGAGTATTGGATTGTAGATGTGCGATTTTTCGGCAGGCAACTTTAAAAAAGATTAACTCTTTACTTGATGTATGTTTTTATATTTGCTCTTATTGCATTTTAACATCATACTACACTATGATGCGCACCCTTACTTTTATCCATATAGACTTGCTACTTGAGAAAAAGAGGAGCTGCAGATAGGAAAGAGAGATTCGGACACTAATAAGGTGCTTCTGCTATAAAATCTATTAACTAACATTTTGTGCATGGTGATATCTGCTTTTATATAGCACATCCATCCTTAAGAAATACTGCAAGGACTTAAGTTGGGAATATAACCAGCAAACATTTAGCTGCCAAACGTTTAATATCAAATAATATTCCAAGGTGAACAAGCCAACATACAAAGCACATAAATGAAAACTTAGCGTGAGAACATCCATAATATAAGGGAGCCATGCTCAGGACCCAGTGTATCCCAGGCATACAGTCCAGCAAATCCCAGCAAATTGTTTGCTTTGCCACCTGCCTCGGGACTGCTGGAAGGTGGCAAAGCAAACATCTGTTGGGACACGCTGGATAATGGGGTGCCAGGCTATTGGATTGATTGTGTGTATATATATATATATATATATATATATATATATACACACACACACACACACACACGCAAAAAAGTATTTGGACAGCAACCGATTGTGCAAGTTGACCCACTTAAAAAGATGAGAGTGATCTGTAATTTCCATCATAGGTACTTCAACTGTGAGAGACAGAATCTGGAGAGAAAAAAATAACAGGAAATCACATTGTATGATTTTTAAACAATTTACTTGTATATTCTTGTGGAAAATAAATATTTGGACACCTACCAAGCAGCAAGATTTCTGGCTGTCACAGACCTGTTACTTCTTTATGAAGCTCTTCTATCCTCCACTCGTTACCTGTATTAATGGCACCTGTTTGAACTGGTTATCTGTATAAAAGACACCTGTCCACACCCTCAAACAGTCAGACTGCTACCTCTCCACCATGGCCAAGACCAGAGAGCTATCTAAGGACATCAGGGACAAAATTGTAGAGCTGCACAAGGCTGGGATGAGCTACTCGATAATAGGCAAGCAGCTTGGCGAGAAGAGATGAACTGTTGGCGCATTTATTAAAAAATTAAAGAAATACAAGATCACTGACAATCTCCCTCGACCTGGGGCTCCATGCAAGATCTCACCTCGTGGGGTATCAATGATCTTGAGAAGGGTGAGGAATCAGCCCAGAACTACACGGGGGGACCTGGTCAATGACCTCTAGAGAGCTGGGACCACAGTCACAAAGGTTACCATTAGTAACACACTACGTTGTCAAGGATTGAATCCTGCAGCACCCGAAAGGTCCCCCTGCTTAAGCCAGCACATGTCCAGGCTCGTCTAAAGCTTGCCAGTGACCATCTGGATGATCCAGAGGAGGATTGGGAGAACGTAATGTGGTCAGATGAGAGCAAAATCGAACTTTTTGGTATAAACTCCACTCGCTGTGTTTGGAGGGAGAAGAATGATGAATGGCATCCCAAGAATACCATATCCACTGTGAAGCATGGGAGTGGAAACATCATGCTTTGGGGCTGCTTTTCAGCAAAGGGGACAGGACGGCTGATCCGTATTAAGGAGAGGATGAATGGGGCCATGTATCGTGAGATTTTGGGCAAAAACCTTCCCTCAGTAATAGCATTGAAGATGGAACGTGGCGGGGTCTTCCAGCATGACAATGACCCCAAACACACCGCCCGGGCAACTAAGGAGTGGCTCCGTAAGAAGCATTTCAAGGTCCTGGAGTGGCCTAGCCAGTCTCCAGGCCTCAACCCAATAGAAAATCTGTGGAGGAAGTTGAAAGTCCGTGTTGCCCGGCGACAGCCCCAAAACATGACAGATCTAGAGAAGATCTGCATGGAAGAGTGGGCCAAAATACCTGCTACAGTGTGTGCAAACCTGGTCAAGAACTACAGGAAATGTTTGACCTCTGTAATTGCCAACCGAGGTTATATTACAAAGTATTAAGTTAAACTTTTTGATTGTCCAAATATTTATTTTCTGTAAGAATATACAAATAAATTGTTTAAAAATCATACAATGTGATTTCCTGTTTTTTTCCTCCCCAGATTCTGTCTCTCACAGTTGAAGTGTACCTATGATGGAAATTACAGACTTCTCTCATCTTTTTAAGTGGGTCAACTCGCACAATCGGTGGCTGTCCAAATAATTTTTTGCCCCACTGTATATGTGTGTATACACACACACACACACACACACACACACACACACACACACACACACACACACACACACACACACACACACACACACACCATGCAAAAGTATTTAACCCCCTAAAAAAAATCAACAAGTGACACACACATTGTTCCAGACTGTATTTTTATTACAAACCAGTAGGTTCTTAAAGTAGGTTTTTGAAACTAAGGGCCTAATTCAGATCTGATAGCTGCTGTGCGTTTTCGCACACAGCGGGCGATCAGATCTGAACTGCGCATGCACCGCAATGCACAGGCGCGACGGACGGCTGCAATGGGGATTGCCGGTCAGCGACGGGATTGTGCGAAGGATGCATTCGCACGGGCATTAACAAGGAGATTGACAGGAAGAGGCCGTTTGTGGGTGGCAACTGACCGTTTTCAGGGAGTGTCCAGAAAAATGGAGGCGGGATCAAGCGTTTTGAGGGAGGTTGTCTGACGTCAAATCTGGTCCTGAACAGCCTGATGTGATCACAGCGGCTGAGTCCTGGGCTGCGCGGAGACTGCACAAAATCAGTTTATGCAGCTCTGCTACACATGCGATCGCACACTTGCACAGCGAAAAATCACTCCCCCTGGAAGGTGGCGACTATCTGACGCGGGGCTGCAAAAATCGCTGCCCTGCGATCAGATTTGAATTAGGCCCTTAATATGTAAAAGAACATATAAATAGCTTCATATTGTCAGATAAATAAAAATAAAATTTTAATACTCATTGTCCTGACATGATGATGGGCCCATTTTTATGTGGGGGCCAGGGACCGTAGTCCCATTTTTAACCTGTAAAAGAATTGAAGGAAAAGTACGTCAGCCTCTAGAGCAGGCATTCCAAACCTCAGTACTCTAGGCACCCTAAGGCCCCTTTCACACTAGCCGACACAGCGAACTCCTGGGCGGCTTTTTGCCGTGCCAGGACTGAATACATAAGCCCATCGGGTCCTTTCACATGGCACGAATACGGCCTGGTCACCGTGTTGCACCTGGAAAAATCCACTAAATAGGACGGCTGCCGGGCCGTCCCTGAAGGCAGTGGAGTATGTGTGAATGGCCTCTCACACACTGGGTTTTTTGGGCCACTGCGCATGTGCACAGCATTAAACACGGCTCCAAGTCGTTGTGTGTGAAGGGCACTGCCCGCCATCAATAAAACAACTTTTATCTGGATTTTTGCTGTCTGGTCAAAACCGGCGTGTGAGAAACAGGCCTTACAGTCCAGGTGACTTAATTAGTACTTCAGTTATTTTGATTTAACTATCTGTGCTGAAGCAGGACATCACTAGAACCTGCACCTGAAGCTGTAGCATCCCTTTTCCACTGACAAGAAAAGCCTTGGTTATTGCACATTAACCCAGGATTTCTGGTGGAAAAGGCTCACCCTTGGGTCCAATGACCCGGGAATCCAACACGGCTAGCATGCATGTTTTTTCCTGGGAAGGACCCTGGTAAGCCTCAGTATCCATATATATTGGTAGATGCTCAATTAGCTTAGTGATATCATTCAGGTGCTCGAAAGGGAGGGGTATTTCTAAGCAAGAAAAAAAGGCATTTGTTTCCCCCAGCACCCTGAATGATAACCGTAACTAGATATAAATTCCACATGATAATAGAATTCAGAGATCTTCGTTACACATATTTGCGCAAATGTGTGGTTAAGCCCCAAAGCTTAACACTATAGTTTTTTCACTGGTATGCTACGCTGGGCTTTCTGGCTTATGCTGGTGTTTTTGGGTGCCACACCCTGCACCTAGATATAGCGCTAGGGACCCCAAATATACAGAGACGCCTTGATGCGGCTTTGGGGCTTATTCACACATTTGCGCAAATATGTGTAACGAAGATCTCTGAATTCTATTATCATGTGGAATTTATATCTAGTTACGGTTATCATTCAGGGTGCTGGGGGAAACAAATGCCTTTTTTTCTAAGCCTCAGTATCAACAGGTATGATCCAGGACCTGTTTACAGTATAGGAAGAGCCGGTACGAGGAGCACTACATACGTGAGCAGTGACATCACCGACCTGGCAATAAGCCGAGTCCTTCCGCCAGTCTGAAAGGGGTCTCAGCCGGATCACAACTGGGCTGGAGCCATTTACAAAACCCCAGGTACGACCAGGCATTTCAATCTGACTGGGGTATTAGTGTGCATTGACGAACGAGGTTGGGAATGCCTGCCCTATCGGAGGTAAATTGTACCAGGGATTACCATCAACGGCAGAAGGATTTTAGCTGTTGATTAGAATCCACTGATGATTGAGCAGAGTATGGTTTAGCTCTGCATATGTGTAGCCGGGGTCTCCCTACCAATGGTATAAACACTCGCCTTCGCCATCAGATCAATAGTACACATGGCCTGCTGGATCATACACATTTATAACACATAGAGAAAGAAAGTCCACTTTATAAGCCACACAGCCAGAGAAATCATATTACAGAATAAACAAATATGTCTCAGGCCATGTATAGCTGCTAGTGTGCCATGCTAGGACTTGTAGTTCCACAACAGCTGGAGAGAGAGGAGACACAGACATGAGCAGCTCAACCTCACAGATCCCCCACGAATTAGGTTATCAGTCTGAGCCTAGCAACCCTAGCACTACTAGCAGCTCTGCGCTCAGCTACTCCGGCCTGACAGGACGCCGCCCTCTCATTGGCTCAACGTGATCCTAGTTGGCTCCCCATCGATGCGCTCGGGTATCCGGTGACCTCGGCCGTCGGCTACTTCGGTCTGGTGGCCGCCATTGTCCCGGATGGTTGCTGTTCTCGGTATCTGCAGCCAGCGAGCGATCTCGTTACTCTCCCCACCGCCCGCCCGTCAGCCGGGCCTCACCCCAGCCAGAGCTCCGGGGAAGCGAGCGGCCTGCCGGGCCCAGGCCTCACCCCCAGCACCAAGGCCGGAGCCAGGGCCTGCGCCGCCCGAGAGGTGATTGGTGAGATCTGCCGGCCAGAGGTGACATCTGGGCCGGCTCTGCCGTTGTGTGTGTTGCCGGGGGACCGCAGGGCCCACATACCTGGTGCCTGGCACTCCTACGTGTACCTAGCCAGCAGTGTAAGGGCTGCTCACACTGGCCTCCTCCATAGGGACATCCCCCCCCCCTCTCTCTCTCTATATAAAATACTTGTAGGCTGATAGGTAATGCACTCAAGATATATTTTACAGGAGCCTCAGCAAACATTAATATCAGTGTTATTTTGTTTATATATATATATATATATATATATACACACACACACACTACATATGATATATGTAGTGTGTATGTATGTACAAAATGTGTGTGTGTATGTATATATATATATATATATATATATATATATATATATATATACATACATACACTTCATACGTTATCTGCCTGACACTAAGATCACTTACCTCAGTGCTGTTGTAAGCGTAGTCCTATATATTACAATGTTACACAAATTGTAGAGGACTTTCACAAATTGATAAAAAAACAAAACAACTTTTTCCTATTTTTGCAAATCCTTAGAGTGCCGTGTCTGTCACTGTTAACACTGTAATCCGCTGTGGCATGTCCTGTCCTTGGTATGTGCAGTGGGAGCCGAGGCGTGTGCCCACAGCGTGTAAAGGTGGTGCAAGACAGCATAGGGAAGAAGCTGCCCTCCGCGACACTTGGCAAATGTCGATTTAAAAAACAAAACATAAAACCTATTTGGTGCTAAAAGCTGTATATTGATATACATGTGTGCATGAAAGGACATGGTCATTCATGGTTATTGAAGAGCAGTGTTCCACATTATTCAGTCCCCCTGGGCAGTTGTCCATGTTTGTGATGCTATAGCTGTATATACTCACGTTGTGTTATACGCTGGTCACTGATTTTGCTATCTTCGATCCACATGAATAAACATGAAAGTTATGGCAGTGGGTTTTGTTGTACTGGGGAATCGGAAGATTATGCTGCGCCCACCCATGTAATTCTGTCAACTCCCACGCTGCGTCTTATGTCTTTCCTTACAGCACCCGCAAGTGGCGTGTTATATCTGTCCTATTTTATTTTCCACTGTTTTGTATAGGATTTGAGCTGGAGGCTGGGTCTCTAGACTCATCTGGAGTTGTGAGCTGTGTCCTGGGCTACCGTCTTTGTGAGTCCCTGGGGAAATTTACTCCGTTGTAGTGACATACTTTGGAAAAATAAACTTTAAAATGATTTCCCAGGTCTGTGGAGCCCAAGTCTGTCTATGACTTCTTTGGGTACCTTTATTATGACCGTTTTGCAAGTTCTAGGGGTAAATGTAACAGCCTGCGACTTGTAGGCATCTGCAAGATCCCGGAAATGGTTTAAAGCGGCAATCGTTTAAAAGGCGACTTGCATGCTTCACTGGGATCTGGCCAAAGCATGCATGTCACATGCCATTACATGTACCCATTAGTGTCATTTTTATACATGTTACGGGCAGCATGGAAGTTACCGTGTTTTTGTTTGGCGTGAAAGTCAGCAGTCACGTATGTAAGATTTGGGGGGAAATGTATTAGGGTGTGAGAATCAGAAAGTGAGATTTTAGTAAAATGCTCCTGTGTTTTTTTTTTTTTTTCTAAATGGCAATCATTTTACATGGTGAAACCAGGTTGCGTTTGCCATATAAATGATTGCAACTTTAAAAAAACGGGAATTTTACCAAGATTTTTCACACCCTATTACATTTCCCCCTATGTGTATTCTGAAACTGATCCAATAAAATCTGTTACAGATTGTACGCGCATTATACAGATTTGTATTTCTATTTACGGATCTGTACATAGTGATTATGCATTTTGTGGGAATATTACCGCCGATTATAAAATACCTTCATGTTTTGCATCTGATTATATTGCATCACGTTGCTGTGACACGCAGCTATAATTTGTTACATGATGGGAAAAGCCTGCCGGGTTGTGTGTCTTGTAACGACGTGGTTAATGTCTGAATCGGCTATGTGCCTGCCGTCTCGCTGTTGTTGGCATCGATCCTTCCAGGGAACGATTGAGTTGGCTTTGGGCTGGGATCCTGTGATGTGTTGCTGTTGTTTCATATAGTGTTTGTATGCAAAAGTGACGCCTGGCATTGTCTATGGCAATCAGTCTGCGCAAAGAAAAGTTGGCATGACTTCTGCAGGGTCTGACTGGCAACTGAAATAACAGCGTACAAGCATTTCTTAACATATGGGTAGGCAGTGTGCCGCACTACAGCCGCTGTGGTACTACACATCCCAGCATGCCCTGCCACAGTTTTGCTGTTAAGTCTTGCTAAAACGATGGCAGGACATGCTGGGATATGTAGTTCCACAACATCTGAAGTGATGGACATTGACTACCCCTAGTTCTACAGCACTGTAGGGGCTGCTCTCAAGCCTTCAAACGTGCTGCACATTACCCTTAATCTCAGTAATAAAGTAGCATTAACCTGTCAGTAGGTATTTTAAATAAGTGTTCCAAGCTGGCCAAGTGTTCATAAAGCAGTAAGGAGCTGGTGACCACAAGAGAAGCTTGGAGTGCCCATCGGTGACCCACCACTGCTACAGGGGCATTTTTTCTCTTATATTTAAAGTCTGCACAACCCAGTATCATAGAGGGAATATGTGGCGTGCCAACTGTTGTGGGACTACACATCCCAGCATGCCCTGCCAACATTTTGGCATGCCCCAACAGCAAAACTAGTGGTGCTTGCTGGGATGTGTAGTACTGCTACACTTTGCCTACCCCTGGTCTAGAGGAATCCACTCGAGGATTCTAAAGGTTTGGATGGTGCATCCTCTGTTAATTGGGGACAAGTTATGTTCTTTAGTAGAGTTGAATTTAAATGTCGGTGTCATGATGAACAATGTATTTTACCTTCATGGTTCGTATCTGAATATTCCTGTTTTAGGGGTTTAGTGTAATAAAAGAACCACTTTTAAGGATCATTAAACGTCCACTTCTAGAGGCAAGATGTTCCCACCCCTGGTTTGTAATTGGCTAACGAGCACTAATAGTCACTTGGTCACACTGTTTGTACACAGAAGACATGTGCCTAGCAGGACAGGCAGGAAAAGCTGGCCTGCCAATTAGCTGCTGCCTAATTATCTCCTCTGCCCGTGCATGACTGACAGGTGCTGACTGCGAATGTAGACATTAGAAATCCTTTCATTCTCTAGATCAGTGGTTCTCAAGTACCCCCAACAGTTCATGTTTTCCAGGTCACCTAGCTGGTGCACAGGTGCAGTCATTACTCACTGACACATTTTAAAAGACCCACAGGTGGAGCAAATTATTTTATTTGCAATCTTGTGAGGAGACCTGGAAAACATGAACTGTTGGGAGGTACTTGAGGACCGCGGTTGAGAACCACTGATCTAGATTGTGAATGTGCAAACAGGGCCCTCTCACCTGTCTTATCACCGTTTCCATTTATTACCAATTGTAAATCGCAACAGAGTATGCTGGCACTGTATAGGGGTTAATTATAATGTATTCTTTTATTAAAATGATTTCCTTCTTCTTGCTAAATGGATATGTCCTGGGTGTTTCAGAATAACTAGGTTTGAAAACTTCTCCAGTAATCAGAAGGTCTCCTTTTTGTTTGTTTTTTTGTTTTTCTTTATTTTTCTTTTAAATGTGCTGGTTCATTGTGGGAGTATATTATAGTTTTGCACATTTCAGATTTATTCTTTTAAATCAGTGAAATTAGGAACTAAATGGTAAATCTGCACCAGAGTTCTCACCATCATCTTATGAAACTGTTGCTGTTGAATTAACATCGCCCCCTAATTACTTGGGTTATGATGCATCCATGTTGGTTGCTTTGCAGTTTATGTCACAATTGGCCATATCTAGATGCAGTGGTTTCCAATTACACTATGTAGACAGAACTGATTGGACACTGGGCCTTATTCAGCTTCAGTTGCAGTTTTGCTAAAATAGTAAAACTGCAACTGCTAGCACTAGCATACGGTCAGCCGCCCACCACAGGGCTAATATGGCCAACGATGCGTTTGCAATTCAATTGCAATTGCATCGCTGAATAAGTTAAGCCCCCCTGCCTTTGCAGCCTGTCTGCGAAGGCAGTCAGGCCTCCACCATGTTTTTTCATTGCAGTGGACGCGTGTGACATCACGCAGCCGCCCGAAAAAAGGCACCTCCCTGCCCCCCCGTTTTAGCAGCCTCTCCCCAGCAACGCTGAGTCACTGCCCTGCGGACGCTTCTGCCTGTCAATCAGGCAGAGGTGTTCACATTACTGAGATGCAATATGCGCAAGCGCAGTACTGCTCCTGCGCATCCACACTGGGCATTAAATTGTCAGTATGCAATTGCATCGCTGATGTGATCCATATTGAATAAGGCCCATTGACTGCAAATAGATCATTGAGACGTCAGTACTTTGTAGGTCAACCACGTTCAGTAATCACTGCAGACACCCTTCTTGGCAAACTGTCCACACATTCCTGGACAAAATCAGGCAGTATGTTTCGCCATTTCGCCTTAAGTAGAGTGACCAACAGCGACACTGAAGAAGGTTGAGTCTGTCTAGAATCTACCCATCACTTTAATTCGTCCCAGAGGTTCTCAGTGGGGTTAAGATCTGGACTCTGAGCTGGCCGGGCCATCCAGGTTAAAGAATGTTCTGTATACCAGTCCAGCGTCGCCCTGGAAACATGACAGGTGGCATTGCCGTCCTGATAAAACATTTGTCATTCCCGTAGAACTGCCACAATGTAGGGAGCATACTTCTCAGAATTAATGTGACCGTGCATTAGAACTAGTGGACCCATGCCAAACCAGCTGAAACAGCCCCCCAGCATAACGCCACCACCTCCAGTGCTTTACTGTAGGTACTGTACTCTCTGGCATCAGGCGTTCTCCTGGCAATTGCCAAATCCAAACACGTCCATCTGATCTGAAAAGTGTAAATAGTGATTAGTCACTCCATAACACTTGCACTCTTTACACCATTGTAAGCGCTGGGCTGCGTTCTTCTCTGTGATTAGAGGTTTATGAGCAGAGCTGCTCGCCCATAATATCCAAGTGCATGGGCCTCCCTACCAAGTCAAATGTGGCTCATTAGTGGCCATTTGGAACTTGTGTGCAAGGGACGACCCTGTTCTTTCGCTGGTCCCTTGGGTTGCAGTTTCAGGGGTCTTCATGGGCGAGGCGCACTGCTGCAATGACCGTCGTTCTTCCATGCATTAATGACAAAAGACAGTGGATTTAGGAACCTTCCCAACGGTTGCAATGCTTCTCACACTCATACCTCCAATCGAGCAGCCTACAATGATCCCCTTCTTCCTTCCGGGAAGCCATTTTTTTTAGCAAATAATCTAATCCGTGCCCCTCTACCCGTTTTATACCTTCACGAGCACTTGTCTGCCGCAGGAGTGCACCATTTCACTTGCTCAGGGGTGTCTTATCACTTATGTCTACACAGTGTATATACTGTTATAAAATCTTAAAGGTGAAGGGGTGATCAGTGATTTAGTTTTGTTTCATTTTGCTTCTCGGGTTGTATTTAGATTGTGGCCTTTCATAGTTGCCCAGTATTGTGTTTAATATTATCGCCCCTTTAAATCCAACAGCCGTTTTTAAAAGTGACGCATGTTGCCGTACCCCCCCGCCAGTGTATTTTGTCTACTGAAGCACCATAGGGTCCAAAAAATATTTGAGTTGAGCATTGAAACTTGCACTAAAGGTGGGTACACCCTGTGCGGTAACGTTCCATGAGCGATATTGCAGTGTGTTCCCTTCCCCTCCAGGCCGCCCGACAGTGAGGACACCCTGAGCGATACAGCAAACAATATCGCTCAGTGACGTCACACCGTGGACGGCCCGTACATGCAGTTTTGGGTGACATAGCCAAAGTTTACCTGCGTGTATGGCCTACAGAGGGCGTCATTAATGACCCCCAGGAACGCGCATCGGCCATCGTTTGTGCCGTACACACTGTGCGATATTTCAATATCACTCAGAAGGGGGAAAATGAGCGATATTGACTGGAATATCGCACAGTGTGTAGAAAATGAGCGATATTGACTGGAATATCGCACAGTGTGTATACATCTTTAGGCAAACTCATTGCAACATATAATAATAATTATAATAACCGTTTGACCAAAGATGGCTGAAGGTTTTTTTATACCACAGTAACATTGAGCATTTGAGTTAGAATGAACAGTATTCGTTTTCAAGTTTTGTGACTATTTTTTTTATAGAAATGTGATAGTTACTTTATTATCTTGACCCATGCTACTTGCCTTAGCATTGCAATGCGCTATTCTCTTAACCTACGCCTATTTTCTAAATCCATGCATTCGCGCCTTGGTTTCAGCTGTCGCGCAAATCCGCTTGTCTTCCACTACTGTTGCGTTTGGCATGTGTAGCATGCAAAACAGCATGAGCCCCAGTAAGCCAAACAGATCATTACCATGTACCACTGTGCACCATCGCAGTGCATGGCTTTACACTCAGCCAGTTACAGAACCACTGACATGACAGGTTTTCCTGTGCGCCTGACTTCCTCTGCAGTATACGTAGCTCCTTGCTGTTGGGTGCACTTATTATTGGCACGATAACCTACGCAGAGGGTCGTTACTTGTTGTGCCACACTGACTTCCCAACACATAGCTACCCTATAGGGGGCTGCACGGCCACATATCCATTAATGAATACAAATGGTTTTCACTCCAGTGCTCCATTAGGTTTCTCAGAGTGATGGGATAACCATTGAAAAGACAGTACTACTGTATGTGTCTATCATACACTGAATGCCAACTAGGTTTTAAACCCCTAAACACAGTGGGGTCAATTCAATTCTCTGACAGTTGAATAGCACCGGGAATTAGCTCCCGGTACTATTCAATACAGCACCAAGTGACACTCAATTGTCGGGAATTCTGCTCTCACCCCCGGGGGATGCGAGAGGAAATTCGACAAAAGTGCTACCACGAGGCTGATTCTGTTGGGAATCAGCATCGCAGTGGGGAGTTAAGTCAGAGAATGCCCGTTCTCCCAACAAATCAACCTGTTAAGTCCGGGAGAACAGACATTCGCCGACTTAACTTGGACTGAATTGAATAGGGACGGGAGCTAATTCCCGGTGCTATTCAACTGTCGGAGAATTGAATCGACCCCAGTGAAGGTGTTTGTAAGGATGAAAGAGCAGGATCTATGTTGAACAAGGTTTTCTGAGAAGTTTTACATTTTTATTTCTTTCTTGTGATTTGGAACTTCATACCTGAAGTGCCCTATATTATAATATGTCGTCATTCCACTTGTGACGCCCCCCCCCCCGCCCCCTCAGTAAATTGGTTACCAGTGCCCCTCACTTACTATAGGAAGAAGTACTTTTTGTGTCGTCGCTCTGTATATTTGCCATTATCATGGAGCATCAGCAATTATTTACTTTGTCTGGTTTCCGGATCTGTCTGGATTACAGATAATAGATTCCATACCTGTATCGCTTTCCCTCTACTTGAAATGCTCGTGGCAACCTTAGATAACGCCGAAGCTGAGGGCAGCCATTCAGCTAGCGACACATTGGGGTAGATGTATTAAGCCTGGAGAAGTGATAAAGCAGTGATAAGTGCAAGGTGATAACGCACCAGCCAGTCATTATGGATTAGAAAAATGACAGGAGCTGACTGGCTGGTGCGTTATCACCTTGCACTTATCACTGCTTTCACTTCTCCAGGCTTAATACATCTGCCCCACTGTGTGATGCTGCAGCTGATATCAGATGATTATAAATGCAATTTCATCTATAATCTCTAGTATTCTGTTAAAGCTGCTTAAACCCTTTGAGTTGAGCGCTAATTTTTCATGTATCACGTGATTGAGGTGCGTCGGCCGTCCATAGCCGCAGATGTATGGAAACCTGGGCTTTTAACAAGTGTTGGACGCTGTGGGCAGTCTGCGCCCCCCTACTTACACTTACTCTATATTTGGGATAGTCCTGTGACTGTATTTCGTGTCTACTCCAAGACAGTTGATTGCGAGCGCTACATTTTCGTTTACCTCACACCCATCTTTTTAACATGAGTTTTTCTATTTCATGTCTGAAAATAACTTTACTGCTTTTTGATTTGCTATCTGGGATTCGTACCAGGAACTTGTACTTTTAATTTGAACACTGTTGTGCTTTTCTGCGGTGAATTAAGGATAACTGTTCAGATCTCAAGTCGTTGAACTTAGGAACGACATAAGTTAATGTAGAAAGCATGGTTTCGATTAATATAAGCAAAGGGGGAAGTGGTCAGTGAGGCTGATGACATTGTGGGTACAACCGTAAAAAAATAATGTAGCGCAAGATGTGCTATAAAGAATATTTGTTGACTACTCAATGGGACCGATCCAATTGTTATTGCTGCGGCTGCCACTAGAGGGCGCCCAACAACGGCAGCAATTCAATTGTTCTACCGTATTGGGCGCCCAGTGGCCGTGGAGGACACATTTTTCTCGCAGCCTCCAGTGGTGTGAGTAAAAATGTGTTGAAACTTGGCACTTTGTGCATTTTAGACGGCTGAACCCTGTCTGTCTGGGCGCGACATGTGCAATGTGCATGGGCGTCCAGACACAACTGACTTGTGACAACTGTTTGGTCGTCTAAAAAGTCCCGTTTAGATTGTGTTTTTAGACACTCAAAACAATTGGATCTGCCCCAATGTGGTATAAATCTGTAGGCTGAACCATTACTTGAGACTATGGTGCGTTGATGCACTAAAGGGCCCTACACACTTGCCGATGTGTGCGGGTGAACGATCTCGTTCAGTAATCGTTCTTATCGCTCAGTGTGTATGCGCAAACGATGGGCGGCCCCGCAGTCGTTCATCGTTTGTTCTCTGTCGCTTTGCAATGCAAATCAATTTGGACGATGTTCGATCATCATTCAGATTGATCATCGTCAAAATTGAATGCATCGGCAAGTGTGTAGGGCCCTTAAGAACCGATGCAGTTTTATGGCTCGTGCCTCAGTGATGTCACTAGTTGCCGTGGCGTTATGTGGAAGACTGGAACACTAAGCTCTGCCAATCAGCTAGGCATACCTAGAAAAATCTAGCTGTAAAGATTGTGTTATTGACGATTTATATAGGTGAATTTCTCCTTATTACACCTCAGAGACCATTGGATATTGGTGTTTGTAGTTTTTGAAAAACATTCACACCGCTTTAGTTAAAGTAAATTTTTATTGGTATCCTGTCTATGCACATCCTTATTTAGCTATAACTGCCTCGCAGTGCTGGCCAGGAGATACGTACTGTATACCAGCGGTTGGGATGCAGGCAGTCACATGACCAACCGCAGCATCCCGACATTGAAGATCCTGACATCGGCTAACCCTCGGGCTGTGGCAGCTAGGTGCATTAATTCTGTGCATGCGTAGAGGGCAAGCTTAGAGATCCAGTAAATGAATTATTACATTGCACTTTCTGTACTAGGTAAGCGTATGGCGCCCATATACTTCTGCTGCACGGGAACCAGGATAAAGCTGCATGCTGCCACCTAGGACAATTACACACAGGATTGTAAACCTGTTTTGCGACGTGTATCTTGCGTGTTTCATCTCCCAAACATCTTGATTTAAAGCCGCAGCATCAAAATACTCCCCTGAGATTGTTGCTTCCATATGGGCAATCTGTGACGATTGTGGGTAAATGTGTCGCATTGTATCAGAAGAAGAATACTTTGCAAGTAAATGTAGTAAGCCGGCCAGATTATGAAAGTGGTGCATTGCTTTGTAATAAGAGGCATGAACGGTCTACGGACAGTTTATTATGACCGTTCTATAAATGTGCATTAAACGTTGTTTTCGGTTTTGTTTATTATGCAAAGAAAACAATGTAAAACGCCATTTGACTAAAAAGTGTTATGATTCCGTATAAAATTTGTGGAAGTGGAGAGCGACCATAAATCCGGTTTCCTTTTTGCCTACTTCCTTTATGCTATTTAGTCCTTTGCTGTGTTCCCCAGCTGAACCTTCCTGTGTCTATTGGTCATTTTAGGCTTCCATGAAGTCTGCCTGTCTGCATCTGGATGTCAGCTCCTTCGTATTGTTCTGAGAAGTCGTTGTGACGGCGCCAGAAGAGGTGCCATGAGGCTTGTGCCTGAAAAGAATGCGGTCCGGATCCTTTCGGGCCGAGAGAGGGGAACGCAGGCGCAGGGAGCCCAGCGTCTCCTACAGTGCCTGGTAGAGGACAAAACCCGCTTGATGAAATGGGAAGGCAAGGTGAGTCATGGGCTTACAGTGTTACAGTAAAGGTGGCTCTGCTGTCTATCCCCGGAGCTGTACCGCACTTGCACTGGAGTTTTCTCCTAAGCACAAGTCTGGGAGGGCTCCTACCCTAACCCGCCTCCCCCCTTAGTGCTTAAACCTAACCTCCGCCTGTGGTGCCTAACCCCAACCTCCCCTCCTCACAGCCTAAACACCTACCCTGGGGTGGCACCTGAACCTACCCCCAACCCCTCCGGCCCTAACCTGCTAGCTATGTTTGGGATTGCGGCTGTCGGGATTCCAGCGTCTGTCTCCTGACACTGTCGGGATTCCGTCATCGCATTTTGACGTGTGTCGGGGTTCCGGCATTGGTGTACCGAAAGCCATCTTCGTAAACGCATCCCCTTAAGTCACATTTGGGGAAGTACATGTTTGCCCTAGTGTCTGCCCACTGGCACATTTTCAGCATTTAGAACGTTTTGAAAATTGCAAAAACCTGGCCTTAAAATTTGCGTTACTCCCAGGTTAACCACTTTAAGACCATTTAGTCAGCTCCCGGGCAGCTATGTATAGTCACGTTATCTGCAGATAGCACAAAGACCTATCACACCAGTATGCAGCACTTTGTATAGTTGTATTTGTCTTATCTGTGCAGTGTGCATGTGTTATAGCTGGGAGCTGCGTCCGTGTGCTACATTTCCGCAGTAGCCTGTGACCTTCTCTCCCTGGTCTCGGATGTGGTTTCTGCTCTGCCGTTATGCTTGGTGTAGAATTCTGTTGGCAGGGGACGAATGCCACACGTGTGCTCATCTCAGGTCCCCAGCCAGTAAAATATACTCCGACACATAGGGCGGATAAGCTTGAGATCACCCTCTCGTCTGCTCATGCCTTGTGACTGTTGGTCTCTTGTTTGTCTTGCAGAAGGTGGAGCTTCCTGACAGCCCGCGCTCTACGTTCCTACTGGCGTTCAGCCCAGACAGGTGAATTTCCTCCTCTTCCATTGCTCATCCTGTTTGATGCCACAAGGCCCAGCAGCAACGTATCACATTCTTCCCTCATGCCAATAATATGCAGAGAATATTGACTGCAGCTTGGCAACAAGAGCCGCGTTCTCTCTGCCTAAGGGGCTCAATTAGTCTTTGTGAAATGTCATTGCACACCACCAGGTTATATGTTCGGCCTCATTAGTAGTAGTTGGGCTTATTTTATTTTTTTTATTAAGAAATTGGGGAAAAATACTAATACTTTGTTCTGATGTTAATTCTCAGTAAATATCTTTAAAAGCCATTGCCCCAAAAAAGAATTTGATGTATCCTGTATATAGGACTGGTCAAATAAATGTATACGAAAGCTAGAGGCCTTATTTAGGATTCATGGCGATTTGTTTTTATATGTATATAGATGCGTACTTGTAATAATTGTATTGTGCTTTTTTTTTTCTTTTTCTGATGGATCTTTTTTCCATTGATTATTATTTAATTCATTAGCAGTTATTTCGCCAATATGTTGTGGTGTCCGATAGTGAAGTAATACGGTACAGGCTGAAAGTGTGTTTCCCTAGTACATGCCAACCTCAGTTTACTTAAAACTTTGTTGAAACTCCACACAAAAGTAATATTGTAGTTTTCTGTGAAGTTGGAGAAACTATATCGTGCACTTACCGTGCAGGAACCCCACATCCCAAACGCTGATAGCTCTGACGGGTCCATGCCCGAGCTGATTGTACTTCTGTAAACCACTTTTTTTTGCAGTTGGAGAGTTCTGGGCAGAGAGGCATCAACCCTAACTCATGCTGGACCCAGCAAGTGCACAGGTGTATTAATTACTCACAGGCGCATTTTAAACACGTGTAGCTAATTATTTCACTTGTGATTCTGTGAGGAGACCTGCAAAACTTGTACTGTGTGGGGTCCTGAGGACCGAGTTTGAGAACCTGTGCTCTACATTAACCCCTTTTAACGGCACTTAATAATTTCATAAACAAGCTGTAGTTTTAAGAATACTTTTACCGCCTATCCCCATGTATGGGATCCATGTAGTACAGGAATTTCCCAAACTGTGTCCTCAAGGCACCTCTCACTGTCTAGGTTTGAGGACATCCATGCTTCTACACAAATGGTATCATCAAACTTACTGAGGTACTAATTAAGTCACCTATGCTTAAACATAGATATCCACTAATTAAGTCACCTGTGCTTAAGCATGGATATCTTTATTAGAACCGTGACCGTTAAGGAACCACTGCTGTAGAAGGTTTTCGGAGGCTGCATCAGTTATCATTTGCCCAAGGATCAACCCCAACAGAGCTTTAAATGCTTTTGTTGTGCCCTAGAGAAATTACTAATTCCCCACATATGAGAACACGGCGCTCTGCCATGGGGCCTATTTCATATCTTGTATATAAAATGGCTATTTACAGAAACAATTGTAAATGTTACTAATTCCTTTGATATGCAATTATCATTGTAATCTGTGCCAGGTGTAATAGCAATGCACTGCTAAAACTGATGCCTTCAGTAACCCCCCACCCCCCAACGCTTTTCCCCTACAGGACCTTGCTGGCGTCAACTCACGTCAATCACAACATCTACATTACCGAGGTGAAGACCGGGCGTTGCATACACTCTCTTGTGGGGCATCGCCGTACACCCTGGTGTGTAACCTTTCACCCTACTATTCCCGGCCTCATTGCATCCGGTTGCCTTGATGGAGAAGTGCGAATATGGGATTTACATGTAAGTGTTTGCTCCTCTGTAGAAGATGAAATGCTCTTAAAGCGACATTGCTTGTCAAGACTCGATTACTTGGTGGCCAGACGGATGAATCCATCTTTCTGGGCTCACTCAGCATTGTCTTGCTGCAAGCACTTCCTGGGTGAGTGATGAGCTCCACTCACATGGAGGCAAGTGGTTATGTTTCCACCCAATTTTCAGCCATAAGCAATTAATCCTGATCCAGTTGAATTATGTGTTGTTCCTATTGCAATCTTTATAACTTTATTGCTTGTTCCTTGTGCAAATACTGAAAGCGTCTTAGAAAAATAAGAACTTGCTGCCCTATTCCATTGGCTTTAAAGTGAAACACCTCTCCGATTTGACATTCTTGGCTCCTCAATGTTACAGGGACACTTAAGGATCTTGTATGTATTAAGACTACATTCTAACAGTCCCACATCTTGTTTCCCTCAGGGCGGGAGCGAGAGCTGGTTCACCGATAGTAACAATGCCATTGCATCTTTGGCCTTCCACCCCACTGTCCAGCTTCTCCTTATCGCCACTGCCAATGAAATCCACTTCTGGGACTGGAGCCGACGCGAGCCCTTTGCTGTGGTGAAGACAGCCAATGAGATGGAGCGTGTGCGGTTAGTACCCTCATCTTAAAAGCCTGGGTGGGGAATTCTGACATGACTACTAGTGCGGCCGCTATGCTGTATGTGGTCATAGAATGAGCTGTGTAACTATTAGGGATGACATTGTTAGGATCCGGAATTTATTCTTGTAGGACATGGCACATATATTAGAACAAAGGTGTAAGTAAGGTGCACGCTGTAGTAGAATTAGAAGCATGGTAGAATTAAAGGAATTTAAAGTTCAGATTCGGGTAATCTGGTATTATCTCACTTAGCAGGTGGAGGTAAGACTGAAACTGATATCTTGTCGTCTTCAAGAAGCTTATGATCCAGCCCGTGAAGAAATTGGATTTGCTACTCAGTGGAATCCATTCATCTAATCTCCCATGCTATATGATATCCCCTTTTTATACCACTGCAGTTATAACGCTACCCTTACTTTCCACCAGTTCTAGTCTGACTCTGTGCAAAAAGAACATGATGGGGAATAACAGCTAGGTGAATGTGTGACTATTCTGCTGCTCTCTCAATACTTGTCAATGGGCAAAATAGGTAATAAGTCTTTATAAACTTTTAGGTCATAACATTTGTCTACATATACACGTTATTGACTATTCATATGCATTCCAGATACAAAAACAAGTTTAATGCTGTAAATTAAAGAGAAAACAACAAGTTGTCAGGGAAGTCTTCATTTTCTCAGCCATCCAATTTGGGGACACCGTTGCCGCCAGGTATAGAGGGATTAGAACAGAGGTCTGTGTCTACAAAGCAAGCTACCGCTTCTCAGGAGGTTAGAGCTGAAAATTGAAAGTGGCCGTAACATTCAGTTTAAAGGTCACCGGGCTTCGGGGAACTCCAGTTTGATTTTTAGAGTGCCCCCAAGGGGATGCGTTTGGGATGCCAGAGGTCATGTGACCTACGCCAGAATCCCAACACCGCTCAGGACACCGCCGCAGGAACACCAGCCACAAGGATCCCGAATGTAGGTATCTTGGCGGGTATAAGGGTTAGGGCCTGGTGGGTTGGGTTAGGTTTAGGCACTAGGGGGGTGGTTATCTGTAGTCGCCACCCCCCAAAACTGTCGTGATTCACAGTTTTGAGATGCCAGGGTCGGCCATGTGACTGCCTGCATCCCGAACCCCGGGATAATGTATAATGTATCACACCCCCTCCAATGGTAGGCATTTTTGTTGTTTATGGTGATGGCAACTATTTAGGGGTCTATTCATGAAGCAGTGAAAAGTGTGGAGAAGTGAGCCTGTGGAGAAGTTGCCCCTGGCAACCAATCGGCTGCTCTGTACAATTGTATACAAATTATAAATGTTACTTCAGTGCTTATTGGTTGCCATAGGCAACGTCTACACTGGCTCACTTCGCCGCACTTTTCACTGCTTCATGAATAGACCCCTCAATACATTGTTTTTCTTACTTGCACCCTTCATAGCTACAGGCCACCAGGATCGGTCTGAGGAGGTCCTGTTTAGTAATACTTCCTGCCAGTACACGCTCCCTGTGTGGTCTTTCTCATGGGAGAGGGGGCCCAGTTACTGGTGTGACAGGTAGTGACCAGCATTGCCGTGCTGCATACAACATCGGGTGCAACAGTGTGGGAAGAGTTTACAAGGAAGTCGTAGTCCACTCCTAGACCAGAGGTGACTTATGGAGACCCTGGCTATTCATCCGTGGTTGGGGGAGTATTCCTAATGAACGATGGGCATATTTTTATCCTGGACCAGGAATGAGACTGTGGTAGCTCCTGATTCTTGCTGGACTTTCAGCCTGACAACACGGCTGGCTTTATAAGCTCTGCTTAAAAAGTAGCAAGGTTCTTTCTCTGCCCTCTTTATGGTCCAAGACACTGGCAAATAATTTTTAGGCCATTTGACCTCATGACTTTGGACAGGTGATCAAATGGAAATGGTGAGATCTGTTCCGTGGTTACAATCAGAATAAGGGTGTCCAGGTGCATCAGGGCATGGTTTACCTACGGGTTCCGAGCTCAGTTGCTTCTCATCTTGCAGTGTGGTATCGACATGCTCTGAGCCACTTGGGTAGCTATTATCTGCACTATCTGGCCATTATCTGTAATGTGTTCCCTTTATGTACTGCTATTTGGAACTAACAGGGAACCACGCCTCCAGTTGTACTCCAGCCGCATCAGACCCTGGTACGTCAAGGGGAAGGAGCTTCAGGCATCGGGAGGGAGCCACAGCTATAGATCTAGGTTTCCCCTTAACTTCAGATAGCCCGCATGTTTGCAACCTTTGTCCTAGTCACATTTTGTGATTCCATATGCGTCTAAAAAAGGCCCTATGGGGGACGAGTATTATAACCGTGTATAAAGATCTTAGCGTCGTGCTCTGTTTCGGACATTATTGAGTAGAAGCAGGGTCACTTACCACCGTATGTAGAAGAGGGGCAGTGTTGGCTCTCTGGCAAATTGCACTCTCCCTCTTTCAGCTGCACCGACTGGTACTCACGGAGTCTGCGCATGTACTGATCAAACCTTCCCAGTTGCAGCCATGGCTGATCAATGATCAAAGAAAAAAAAAGTATTGCTTTCTGCAGCGGGGTACACTGGTATTCCACAGGGAATAACATCGGGGTGTTGAGCTGGATCTTGATCCGAGGCACCGACAGGCTAAAGCTTTGACTGTTCCCAGGATGCACTGCACCGCCTCCTCTATATCCCCGCATCCAGGCACTGGAGCTCAGTTTATAAGTTGGTGCCTGCAGTGCAGGCAGCTAACAGAGAGGGCTGTGCTAGGCAGCCCTGAAAAGAGCTTTTCTGACAAGAAAGAAGACTTCAAGGGCCGCAGCATAGGCACTTGGTGCTGTATGTCACACTGACATATCGTACTGCAGCGGCGCTGTATACTCCCGCGCCCTAGTTGCCGGGTACTTACAGCGGTGGGCTCCGGTCTCATCAGGCACACACAACGCCGCTGCTCTCCTGGATCACGTAGCCACACGATAGGGAGGAGGTAAGAGGGTCCCCCAGGCGGGACCCGCCGAAATCGGAGACGGACCGCACCGCTGGCGTGGACACTGTGGCCGTGCAGGGACCCCACTATATCCACCAGGGCAAGGAGCACAGGTCGGATTTACAAAAATCCGTTTAGTACAGGCTCCATAGTACCCGGGTGTGGAGTCCAGCAGAGGGGATAAGGCTCTGACCTGTAGCCTCTCTCCCCAGCCCCAGGCGCCATCTACAGCAGATGTACCCGCCCTGGAGCTGCATCTCTCTCTCTCTCTCTCTCTCTCTCTCTCTCTCTCTCTCTCTCTCTCTCTCTCTCTCTCTCTCTCTCTCAAGAACAAGTGCATAACTATAGGGATATGTAGTACAAGTGCCCTGTGATATACATCCAGTATTTACTGTGCATTGTTATACATAGCTTTACTTAGTATTGCTAGTCCAGTGCAGTTTTATTGTTGTTTGTAATAATTTCTGCATTGTACATGTGACTGTGTGTGCCAATAGCTGCTGTGTGGTTCCTATTCCATGTATCTTACACATATTGCTATCCCTATTTCTCTGACAGGGTTCACAGGTTATCAACAGGATAACAATGGGATATAATGGAGCGCCAGCGGATTTGCACCAATCAGTCAAAGCTTTCTGGCCTCCCAGCATGCAACGGGCCCGTCCATATATCCCCGCCTCCTGGCTCAGGCAAATCAGTTTTTTGTTTGGTGCGGCAGGAACCGGACCATGGTCAGAGGGCTGCTGGTTTGTTAGCAGCCCCAAAATTTCTTATTGTATTTCAGTCACCTTATACCACTTAAATCCTCTGTTTGTGATCTGCATTGCAATCACACTCCACAGGGTTTTTTTGTCAGGTACTGTGACTGGCTATATTGTACTGTTACGCCCTAGAGCTACATTCTCCAATAATGTCTGCATCACAAGGCGGGAGATCTATGGCTGATCCTGCGTCATGCAGTGCTGACGCCACGGTTTTATCTGAGTTAAATATTCCAGTTGAGGGTCCAGTTATTGGGGGTTCTGTACCCCTCGGTCAGCCTGCAGCACCGGTAGCACACCAAGACCCACCTTTGGCTGCTTTTTCTAATTTCCTGACTACGTTAGTAACGAGACTTGCGCCCCCCTGTGGGACCTCCTGTGCCTGTTCAATCACATATTGTCCCTGTTGTAAATCCACAATGGGTGAATTCTCTGTCGACTCAGTTACAGCAGTTAAATCAGTCCTTGGTTAAACAAAAGCCTGACTCTCGCCCCTCTAGGACCAAAGGGTCGCCTAAGCGGGCCTTTTCTTCCTCACAATCCACGCATGTTTCGGATACTTTATCCGATGAAGATGGCGTATATACTGACCCATCAGACACTGATGCAGATGCTTCTGATGGGGAATCTACAACATAGGTGGATGTTCCTGACCTCTTGGAGGCTATCAAACTGATTCTTCAGATCGATGATGAAACTGAACCTCCAGATACGTCTAAGAAACCTGATGAGTTCAAACGTCAGAAGGTTACTAAATTAGTTTCTCTATCGTCCTAGTGGATGCTGGGGTTCCTGAAAGGACCATGGGGAATAGCGGCTCCGCAGGAGACAGGGCACAAAAAGTAAAGCTTTTCCAGATCAGGTGGTGTGCACTGGCTCCTCCCCCTATGACCCTCCTCCAGACTCCAGTTAGATTTTTGTGCCCGGCCGAGAAGGGTGCAATCTAGGTGGCTCTCCTAAAGAGCTGCTTAGAAAAAGTTTAGCTTAGGTTTTTTATTTTACAGTGAGTCCTGCTGGCAACAGGATCACTGCAACGAGGGACTGAGGGGAGAAGAAGTGAACTCACCTGCGTGCAGGATGGATTGGCTTCTTGGCTACTGGACATCAGCTCCAGAGGGACGATCACAGGTACAGCCTGGATGGTCACCGGAGCCGCGCCGCCGGCCCCCTTGCAGATGCTGAAGTCAGAAGAGGTCCAGAATCGGCGGCTGAAGACTCCTGCAGTCTTCTAAAGGTAGCGCACAGCACTGCAGCTGTGCGCCATTTTCCTCTCAGCACACTTCACACGCAGTCACTGAGGGTGCAGGGCGCTGGGGGGGGGCGCCCTGGGAGGCAAATGTAACCTATATAAAGGCTAAAAATACCTCACATATAGCCCCCAGAGGCTATATGGAGATATTTAACCCCTGCCTGGATTCACTAAATAGCGGGAGACGAGCCCGCCGGAAAAGGGGCGGGGCCTATCTCCTCAGCACACGGCGCCATTTCCTCTCACAGCTCCGCTGGTCAGGACGGCTCCCAGGTCTCTCCCCTGCACTGCACTACAGAAACAGGGTAAAACAGAGAGGGGGGGCAAATTTATGGCGATATTTTGATATATATAAAGCAGCTATAAGGGAGCACTTATTATAAGGCTATCCCTGTTATATATAGCGCTTTTGGTGTGTGCTGGCAAACTCTCCCTCTGTCTCCCCAAAGGGCTAGTGGGTCCTGTCTTCGTTAGGAGCATTCCCTGTGTGTCTGCTGTGTGTCGGTACGTGTGTGTCGACATGTATGAGGACGATATTGGTGTGGAGGCGGAGCAATTGCCAAATATGAGGATGTCACCCCCTAGGGAGTCGACACCAGAATGGATGCCTTTATTTATGGAACTACGGGATAGTGTCAACACGCTAAAGCAGTCGTTTGACGACATGAGACGGCCGGACAATCCATTAGTGCCTGTCCAGGCGACTCAAACACCGTCAGGGGCTGTGAAACGCCCTTTGCCTCAGTCGGTCGACACAGACCCAGACACAGGCACTGACTCCAGTGGTGACGGTGACGAATCAACCGTATTTTCCAGTAGGGCCACACGTTATATGATTTTGGCAATGAAGGAGGCGTTACATTTAGCTGATACTACAGGTACCACTAAACAGGGTATTATGTGGGGTGTGAAAAAACTACCTATAGTTTTTCCTGAATCAGAAGAATTAAATGACGTGTGTAATGAAGCGTGGGTTGCCCCTGATAAAAAGCTGATAATTTCAAAGAAATTATTGGCATTATACCCTTTCCCGCCAGAGGTTAGGGAGCGCTGGGAAACACCTCCTAGGGTGGACAAGGCGCTAACACGCTTATCTAAACAAGTGGCGTTACCCTCTCCTGAGACGGCCGCGCTTAAAGATCCATCAGATAGGAGGATGGAAAATATCCAAAAAAGTATATACACACATGCAGGTGTTATACTACGACCAGCTATAGCGACTGCCTGGATGTGCAGTGCTGGGGTAGTTTGGTCAGAGTCCCTGATTGAAAATATTGATACCCTGGACAGGGACAATATTTTACTGTCGTTAGAACAAATAAAGGATGCATTTCTTTATATGCGTGATGCACAGAGGGATATCTGCACACTGGCATCACGGGTAAGTGCTATGTCCATTTCGGCCAGAAGAGCTTTATGGACGCGACAGTGGACAGGCGATGCGGATTCAAAACGACATATGGAAGTTTTGCCGTATAAAGGGGAGGAGTTATTTGGAGTCGGTCTATCAGATTTGGTGGCCACGGCTACAGCCGGGAAATCCACCTTTCTACCTCAAGTCACTCCCCAACAGAAAAAGGCACCGACTTTTCAACCGCAGCCCTTTCGTTCCTTTAAAAATAAGAGAGCAAAGGGCTATTCATATCTGCCACGAGGCAGAGGTCGAGGGAAGAGACAGCAACAGGCAGCTCCTTCCCAGGAACAGAAGCCTTCCCCGGCTTCTACAAAAGCCTCAGCATGACGCTGGGGCTTCTCAAGCGGACTCGGGGACGGTGGGTGGTCGTCTCAAAAATTACAGCGCGCAGTGGGCTCACTCGCAGGTAGATCCCTGGATCCTGCAGATAATATCTCAGGGGTACAGGTTGGAATTAGAGACAGATCCACCTCGCCGTTTCCTGAAGTCTGCTTTACCAACGTCCCCCTCCGAAAGGGAGACGGTTTTGGAAGCCATTCACAAGCTGTACTCTCAGCAGGTGATAGTCAAGGTACCTCTTCTACAACAAGGGAAGGGGGTATTATTCCACTCTTTTTGTGGTACCGAAGCCGGATGGCTCGGTAAGGCCTATTCTAAATCTGAAGTCCTTGAACCTGTACATAAAGAAGTTCAAGTTCAAGATGGAGTCACTCAGAGCAGTGATAGCGAACCTGGAAGAGGGGGACTTTATGGTATCCTTGGACATCAAGGATGCGTATCTCCACGTTCCAATTTACCCCTCACACCAGGGGTACCTCAGGTTCGTTGTACAAAACTGTCACTATCAGTTTCAGACGCTGCCGTTCGGATTGTCCACGGCACCTCGGGTCTTTACAAAGGTAATGGCCGAGATGATGATTCTTCTTCGAAGAAAAGGCATATTAATTATCCCATACTTGGACGATCTCCTAATAAGGGCAAGGTCCAGAGAACAGCTAGAGATGGGATTAGCACTGTCTCAAGAAGTGCTAAAACAGCACGGGTGGATTCTGAATATTCCAAAATCCCAGTTAATGCCGACAACTCGTCTGCTGTTCCTAGGGATGATTCTGGACACGGTTCAGAAAAAGGTTTTTCTCCCGGAGGAAAAAGCCAAGGAGTTATCCGAGCTTGTCAGGAACCTCCTAAAACCAGGAAAGGTGTCTGTACATCAATGCACAAGAGTCCTGGGAAAAATGGTGGCTTCTTACGAAGCAATTCCATTCGGCAGATTCCACGCAAGAATTTTCCAAAGGGATCTGTTGGACAAATGGTCAGGGTCGCATCTTCAGATGCACCTGCGGATAACCCTGTCTCCAAGGACAAGGGTGTCTCTTCTGTGGTGGTTGCAGAGTGCTCATCTATTGGAGGGCCGCAGATTCGGCATACAGGATTGGATCCTGGTGACCACGGACGCCAGCCTGAGAGGCTGGGGAGCAGTCACACAAGGAAGAAACTTCCAGGGAGTATGGACGAGCCTGGAAACGTCTCTTCACATAAACATTCTGGAACTAAGAGCAATATACAATGCTCTAAGCCAGGCAGAACCTCTGCTTCAGGGAAAACCGGTGTTGATCCAGTCGGACAACATCACGGCAGTCGCCCATGTGAACAGACAGGGCGGCACAAGAAGCAGGAGTGCAATGGCAGAAGCTGCAAGGATTCTTCGCTGGGCAGAGAATCATGTGATAGCACTGTCAGCAGTGTTCATCCCGGGAGTGGACAACTGGGAAGCAGACTTCCTCAGCAGACACGATCTTCACCCGGGAGAGTGGGGACTTCATCCAGAAGTTTTCCACTTGCTGGTAACCCGTTGGGAAAGACCAATGGTGGACATGATGGCGTCTCGCCTCAACAAAAAACTGGACAGGTATTGCGCCAGGTCAAGAGATCCGCAGGCAATAGCTGTGGACGCGCTGGTAACGCCTTGGGTGTACCAGTCGGTGTATGTGTTTCCTCCTCTGCCTCTCATACCAAAAGTATTGAGAATTATACGGCAAAGAGGCGTAAGGACGATACTAGTGGTTCCGGATTGGCCAAGAAGGACTTGGTACCCGGAACTTCAAGAGATGATCACGGAAGATCCGTGGCCTCTACCTCTAAGGAGGGACTTGCTTCAGCAGGGTCCCTGTCTGTTTCAAGACTTACCGCGGCTGCGTTTGACGGCATGGCGGTTGAACGCCGGATCCTAAAGGAAAAAGGCATGCCGGAAGAAGTCATTCCTACTTTGATTAAAGGAAGGAAGTAACCGTGCAACATTATCACCGAATTTGGCGAAAATATGTTGCGTGGTGCGAAGATCGGAGTGCTCCGACGGAGGAATTTCAACTGGGTCGATTCCTACATTTCCTGCAATCAGGATTGTCTATGGGTCTCAAATTGGGATCTATTAAGGTTCAAATTTCGGCCCTGTCGATTTTCTTTCAAAAAGAATTGGCTTCAGTCCCTGAAGTCCAGACCTTTGTTAAGGGAGTGCTACATATACAGCCTCCTGTGGTGCCTCCAGTGGCACCGTGGGATCTCAATGTGGTTTTGGACTTTCTAAAATCTCATTGGTTTGAACCACTAAAGAAGGTGGATTTGAAATATCTCACATGGAAAGTGACCATGCTTCTAGCCCTGGCTTCGGCCAGGAGAGTGTCAGAACTGGCAGCTTTATCTTACAAAAGCCCATATCTGATTTTCCATTCGGACAGGGCAGAACTGCGGACTCGTCCGCATTTTCTCCCTAAGGTGGTGTCAGCATTTCATCTGAACCAGCCTATTGTAGTGCCTGCGGCTACAAGTGACTTGGAGGACTCCAAGTTACTGGACGTTGTCAGAGCATTAAAAATATATATTGCAAGGACAGCTGGAGTCCGAAAATCTGACTCGTTGTTTATATTGTATGCACCCAACAAGATGGGTGCTCCTGCGTCTAAGCAGACGATTGCTCGTTGGATCTGTAGCACAATCCAACTTGCACATTCTGTGGCAGGCCTGCCACAGCCTAAATCTGTAAAGGCCCACTCCACAAGGAAGGTGGGCTCATCTTTCCTAGGAAAGGTTATTGAGAAAGTGGTTGCAAATCAACTGGAAACTCGCCTGACAACCCATGATATTTATGATCCATTTCAATCAGGATTCAGGAGAAGACATAGCACTGAAACAGCCCTGGTGTGTGTGTTAAATGATCTTCTGATGGCAAAAGACAGAGGTGACTGTTCAATATTAATCCTTCTGGATCTCTCGGCAGCATTTGATACCGTGGACCACGGGCTTCTGATTGAGCGACTGATACACTTCTGTGGTCTGGATGGCACAGTCCTAAACTGGTTCAAATCATTTCTCACAGGCAGGTCACAGAGAGTATCATCTGGATTATACTCATCACCACCAGTGCCATTGCCATGTGGTGTCCCACAAGGTTCTATACTATCCCCCATGCTTTTTGCAGTATACATGCTCCCATTGGGCGAAATAATCAGGCGCCATGGCCTGGTCTACCACTGCTATGCAGATGATACACAACTGTACTTGTCCTTTGCTCCGGGCACTGATAACCCAGTAGCAACCCTGAATGGCTGTCTAGCTGAACTACAGGAGTGGATGAGCGCCAGTTGGCTGCGACTGAACCCGGATAAAACAGAGGTCCTTATAATACGACCGCAACATCAAAGGACAAGACTGCAGCATAGCCAACCAACTGGACTTACACTCGGGGATTCAGAATTACAGACCAGTGATCATGTGCGGAATCTTGGCGTTGTCCTGGATGATGGCTTGACACTTAAACATCAGATATCAGCCACAATCAAATCCTCATTCTTTCACCTGAGGAACATAGCCAGAATCAAGCACCTAATTCCCTCAGATGATATGCCAAAAGTCATACATGCATTTGTATCATCTCGATTAGACTACTGTAATGCCCTCTACCTTGGTCTACCAGCAAAAGAATTGCAACGCTTACAGCTGGTGCAAAACACAGCTGCCAGGCTGTTAACCAACCAGCCCCGTTCCAGCCACATAACACCCATCCTCTACTCCCTTCACTGGCTGCCTGTAAGATGGCGAATCCTCTTCAAGATTGGCTTACTGAGTTTCAAAGCATTACATGACCAAGGCCCAAGGTACCTGAAACAGCTTCTGATCCCATACTGCCCCACTCGATTACTGCGATCTGTAGATGAAGGACTTTTAGCAGTACCTAGAATCTACCGTAATTCATCTGGGGGTCGAGCTTTTAGTCATGCGGCTCCGACTCTATGGAACTCACTTCCCAGCACAGTGCGAGAGGCCCCAACTATAGAATCCTTCAAAAGTAGACTCAAGACTTTCCTGTTTACTCAAGCATTTCCATAGTGTCTCTTTTAGTATCTTCATGCTTCTGTATTTTATGAAAAATGTACTTCATTATTTTTCTGTACTATATTATGCTGTGTATCTGTTAAGCGCCTTGAGTCCTATTGGAGAAAGAGCGCTATATAAATAAAATTATTATTATTATTATTATTATTATTATCTTGGGCGGCTGCCCGAGGGGTCTCGGCATTACAACTTTGCCGAGCAGCTACGTGGTCAGGGGAGAACACGTTTGTAAAATTTTACAAATTTGATACTCTGGCTAAGGAGGACCTGGAGTTCTCTCATTCGGTGCTGCAGAGTCATCCGCACTCTCCCGCCCGTTTGGGAGCTTTGGTATAATCCCCATGGTCCTTTCAGGAACCCCAGCATCCACTAGGACGATAGAGAAAATAAGATTTTACTTACCGATAAATCTATTTCTCGGAGTCCGTAGTGGATGCTGGGCGCCCATCCCAAGTGCGGATTATCTGCAATAATTGTACATAGTTATTGTTAACTAATTCGGGTTATTGTTGAAGGAAGCCATCTTTCAGAGGCTCCGCTGTTATCATACTGTTAACTGGGTTTAGATCACAAGTTGTACGGTGTGATTGGTGTGGCTGGTATGAGTCTTACCCGGGATTCAAAATCCTCCCTTATTGTGTACGCTCGTCCGGGCACAGTACCTAACTGGAGTCTGGAGGAGGGTCATAGGGGGAGGAGCCAGTGCACACCACCTGATCTGGAAAAGCTTTACTTTTTGTGCCCTGTCTCCTGCGGAGCCGCTATTCCCCATGGTCCTTTCAGGAACCCCAGCATCCACTACGGACTCCGAGAAATAGATTTATCGGTAAGTAAAATCTTATTTTTTGGCTAAAAATACCTCACATATAGCCTCCGGGGGCTATATGGAGATATTTAACCCCTGCCAGAATCCGTTAAGAGCGGGAGACGAGGCCGCCGAAAAAGGGGCGGGGCCTATCTCCTCAGCACACAGCGCCATTTTCCCTCACAGAAAGGCTGGAGGGAAGGCTCCCAGGCTCTCCCCTGCACTGCACTACAGAAACAGGGTTAAAACAGAGAGGGGGGGGCACTAATTTGGCGTTAGAAATATATAAAAAAGATGCTATAAGGGAAAACACTTATATAAGGTTGTCCCTATATAATTATAGCGTTTTGGTGTGTGCTGGCAAACTCTCCCTCTGTCTCTCCAAAGGGCTAGTAGGTCCTGTCCTCTATCAGAGCATTCCCTGTGTGTGTGCTGTGTGTCGGTACGTGTGTGTCGACATGTATGAGGACGATGTTGGTGAGGAGGCGGAGCAATTGCCTGTAATGGTGATGTCACTCTCTAGGGAGTCGACACCGGAATGGATGGCTTATTTAGGGAATTACGTGATAATGTCAACACGCGGCAAGGTCGGTTGACGACATGAGACGGCCGACAAACAATTAGTACCGGTCCAGACGTCTCAAAAACACCGTCAGGGGTTTTAAAACGCCCGTTTACTTTAGTCGGTCGACACAGACACAGACAGGGACACTGAATCCAGTGTCGACGGTGAATAAACAAACGTATTCCTTATTAGGGCCACACGTTAAGGGCAATGAAGGAGGTGTTACATATTTCTGATACTACAAGTACCACAAAAGAGGGTATTATGTGGGATGTGAAAAAACTACCGTAGTTTTTCCTGAATCAGATAAATTAAATGAAGTGTGTGATGATGCGTGGGTTCCCCCCGATAGAAAATATGGGCGGTATACCCTTTCCCGCCAGAAGTTAGGGCGCGTTGGGAAACACCCCTTAGGGTGGATAAGGCGCTCACACGCTTATCAGAACAAGTGGCGGTACCGTCTATAGATAGGGCCGTCCTCAAGGAGCCAGCTGACAGGAGGCTGGAAAATATCATAAAAAGTATATACACACATACTGGTGTTATACTGCGACCAGCGATCGCCTCAGCCTGGATGTGCAGAGCTGGGGTGGCTTGGTCGGATTCCCTGACTAAAAATATTGATACCCTTGACAGGGACAGTATTTTATTGACTATAGAGCATTTAAAGGATGCATTTCTATATATGCGAGATGCACAGAGGGATATTTGCACTCTGGCATCAAGAGTAAGTGCGATGTCCATATCTGCCAGAAGATGTTTATGGACACGACAGTGGTCAGGTGATGCAGATTCCAAACGGCACAAAGGTGTATTGCCGTATAAAGGAAGAGGAGTTATTTGGGGTCGGTCCATCGGACCTGGTGGCCACGGCAACTGCTGGAAAATCCACCGTTTTTTACCCTAAGTCACATCTCTGCAGAAAAAGACACCGTCTTTTCAGCTTCAGTCCTTTCGTCCCTATAAGAGTCATATTTGCCCAGGGATAGAGGAAAGGGAAGAAGACTGCAGCAGGCAGCCCATTCCCAGGAACAGAAGCGTTCCACCGCTTCTACCAAGTTCTCAGCATGACGCTGGGACCGTACAGGACCCCTGGATCCTACAAGTAGTATCCCAGGGGTACAGATTGGAATGTCGAGACGTTTCCCCTGCGCAGGCTCCTGAAGTCTGCTTTACCAAGGTCTCCCTCCAACAAGGAGGCAGTATGGGAAAAAATTCACGAGCTGTATTCCCAGCAGGTGATAATTAAATTACCCCTCCTACAACAAGAAAAGGGGTATTATTCCACACTATATTGTGGTACTGAAGCCAGAAGGCTAGGTGAGACCTATTCTAAATCTAAAAAAATTTGAACACTTACAAAGGTTCAAATCAAGATGGAGTCACTCAGAGCAGTGATAACGAACCGGGAAGAAGGGGACTATATGGTGTCCCGAGACATCAGGGATGCTTACCTCCATGTCCCAAATTTGCCCTTATCACTAAGGGTACCTCAGGTTCGTGGTACAGAACTGTCACTATCAGTTTCAGACGCTGCCGTTTGGATTGTCCACGGCACCCCGGGTCTTTACCAAGGTAATGGCCGAAATGATGGTTCTTCTTCGAAGAAAAGGCGTCTTAATTATCCCTTACTTGGACGATCTCCTGATAAGGGCAAAGTCCAGGGAACAGTTGGAGGTCGGAGTAGCACTATCTCGGATACTGTTACAACAGCAGGGGTGGATTCTAAATATTCCAAAATCGCAGCTGATCCCGACAACAAGTCTCCTGTGCTTAGGGATGATTCTGGACACAGTCCAGAAAAAGGTGTTTCTCCCGGAAGAGAAAGCCAGGGAGTTATCCGAGCTAGTCAGGAACCTCCTAAAATCAGTGCATCATTGCACAAGGGCCATGGTAAAAAAATGGTGACTTCCTTCGAAGCAATTCCGGTCGGCAGATTTCATGCAAGAACTTTTCAGTGGGATCTGCTGGACAAATGGTCCGGATCGCATCTTCAGATGCATCAGCGGATAACCCTATATCCAAGGACAAGGGTGTCTCTCCTGTGGTGGTTACAGAGTGCTCATCTTCTAGAGGGCCGCAGATTCGGCATTCAGTTTTGGATGTTGGTGACCACGGAGGCCAGCCCGAGAGGCTGGGGAGCAGTCACACAAGGAAAAAATTTCCAGGGAGTGTGATCAAGTCTGGAGACTTTTCTCCACATAAATATAGCTAAGGGTAAATTTATAATGCTCTAAGCTTAGCAAGACCTCTGCTTCAAGGTCAGCCGGTATTGGTCCAGTGGGATAAAACATCACGGCAGTCGCCCACGTAAATAGACAGGGCGGCACAAGAAGCAGGAGGGCAGTGGCAAAAACTGCAAGGACTTTTCGCTGGGCGGAAAATCATGTGATAGCACTGTCAGCAGTGTTTCATTCCGGGAATGGAAACTGGGAAGCAGACTTCCTCAGTAGGCACGACCTCCACCCGGCAGAGTGGGAACTTCATGGGGAAGTTTTCCACATGATTGTAAACCGTTGGGAATTACCAAAGGTGGACATGATGGCGTCCCGTCTGAACAAAAAACGGGACAGGTATTGCGCCAGGTTAAGAGACCCTCGGGCAATAGCTGTGGACGTTCTGGTAACACCGTGGGTGTACCAGTCGGTGTATGTGTTCCATCCTCTGCTTTTCATACCTAAGGTACTGAGAATTATAAGACGTAGAGGAGTAAGAACTATACTCATGGCTCCGGATTGGCCAAGAAGGACTTGGTACCCGGAACTTCAAGAGATGCTCACAGAGGACTTATGGCCTCTGCCGCTAAGAAGGGACTTGTTTCAGCAAGTACCATGTCTGTTCCAAGACTTACCGCAGCTGCGTTTGACGGCATGGCGGTGGAACGCCGGATCCTAAGGGAAAAGGCATTCAGGAAGAGGTCATTCCTACCCTGGTCAAAGCCAGAAAGGAGGTGACCGCACAACATTATCACCACATGTGGCGAAAATATGTTGCGTGGTGTGAGGCCAGGAAGGCCCCACGAAGAAATTTCAACTCTGTCGATTCCTGCATTTCCTGCAAACAGGAGTGTCTATGGGCCTCAAATTGGGGTCCATTAAGGTTCAAATTTCGGCCCTGTCGATTTTTCTTCCAGAAAGAATTGGCTTCAGTTCCTGAAGTCCAGAAGTTTGTCAAGGGAGTATTGCATATACAACCCCCTTTTGTGCCTCCAGTGGCACTGTGGGATCTCAACGTAGTTCTGGGATTCCTCAAAATACATTGGTTTAAAACCAGTCAAATCTGTGGATTTGAAGCATCTCACATGAAAAGTGAACATGCTCTTGGACCTGGCCTGGACCAGGCGAGTGTCAAATTGGTGGTTTTTTTCTCAAAAAAGCCCATATCTGTTTGTCCATTCGGACAGGGCAGAGCTGCGGACTCGTCCCCAGTTCTCTCCCTAAGGTGGTGTCAGTGTTTCACCTGAACCAGCTTATTGTGGTGTCTTGCGCCTACTAGGGACTTGGAGGACTCCAAGTTGCTAGATGTGGTCAGGGCCCTGAAAATATAGGTTCCAGGACGGCTGGAGTCAGGAAAACTGACTTGCTGTTATCCTGTATGCACCCAACAAACTGGGTGCTCTTGCTTCTAAGCAGACTTTTGCTAGTTGGATGTGTAATACAATTCAGCTTGCACATTCTGTGGCAGGCCTGCCACAGCCAAAATATGTAAATGCCCATTCCACAAGGAAGGTGGGCTCATCTTGGGCGGCTGCCCGAGGGGTCTCGGCTTTACAACTTTGCCGAGCGGCTATTTAGTCAGGGGCAAACACGTTTGTAAAATCCTACAAATTTGATAACCTGGCTAAGGAGGACCTGGAGTTCTCTCATTCGGTGCTGCAGAGTCATCCGCACTCTCCCGCCCGTTTGGGAGCTTTGGTATAATCCCCATGGTCCTTTCAGGAACCCCAGCATCCACTAGGACGATAGAGAAAATAAGAATTTACTTACCGATAATTCTATTTCTCGGAGTCCGTAGTGGATGCTGGGCGCCCATCCCAAGTGCGGATTATCTGCAATACTTGTACATAGTTACAAAAATCGGGTTATTATTGTTGTGAGCCATCTTTCAGAGGCTCCGCTGTTATCATACTGTTAACTGGGTTCAGATCACAGGTTGTACAGTGTGATTGGTGTGGCTGGTATGAGTCTTACCCGGGATTCATAAATCCTTCCTTATTGTGTACGCTCGTCCGGGCACAGTATCCTAACTGAGGCTTGGAGGAGGGTCATAGGGGGAGGAGCCAGTGCACACCACCTGATCCTAAAGCTTTACTTTTTGTGCCCTGTCTCCTGCGGAGCCGCTATTCCCCATGGTCCTTTCAGGAACCCCAGCATCCACTACGGACTCCGAGAAATAGAATTATCGGTAAGTAAATTCTTATTTTTGCCACATTCTAACCATTTAGTTGACCTACGTCAGGAATCCTGGGTGTCTCCAGGAAAGAAATTCTCCCTGTCTAAAAAGATGGTAGCTCTTTATCCCCTGTCTGCAGAGTTAAGTAAGAATTGGGAAACACCGCCGCTGGTGGACTCACATGTTGCACGTCTGGTGGTGTCTTCTACTCTGCCTGTCACTACCATCACCTCTCTGAAGGAACCGACGGATAAGCGTGTGGAGGGTTGCTTGAAGTCTATTTACACTCTTGCAGGTGCTGCGCATAGCCCTACTATAGCGGCTTCTTGGGCTGCAAAAGCTACTGAAGCCTGGGTTCAAGAAGTTGAAGCGGAGCTACCTCCTAATTTTTCTGATAATGCCAGACGGTGTCTTTCATATATTACCACAGCCTCTCATTACATTCAGGGGGTGGCCTCTGATACCGGTGTGCTGGCAGCCAAAGCATCTACTACGTCCATTCTAGGTTGCCAGATTCTGTGGTTGCGGTCCTGGTCTGTGGATCTGGACTCTAAAAAGACCTTGAAGGTGATCCCTTTTAAGGGTAACATCCTTTTTGGGGAAGATCTAAACAAGATTGTTGCTGACTTAGTGTCTGCTAAAACGGCATGTCTGCTGAGTACTAATCCTTCGGGGCTGAAGTACCAGCTTTTATTCCTTTCGACCTCCAAGTAAAGCAAAGGGTCAGGCGTACCTGAAACAGGCTCGCACTTCCAAAACCTCTAAGCCCAAACCTAAACGTTCCTGGGCTGCCCGTCAGCCTGCTTCCAAACCAGACAAGCCTGTTACATGACGGGGCGGGCCTCCCCCTGGGGGACCCCAGGGTGGGAAGCCGACTTCTGCGGTTCGCCCAGGTATGGTTACAGACCATTTCAGATGCCTGGGTGAGGGAAGTAGTCACTCACGGATACGCCATCTCTTTCAGTTTTGCTCGACAAATATCCCTTCGGATCCGTTGAAAGCAAAAACTCTACAACTGGTGGTACAATCCCTCCTGGACACAGGAGTGATAGTACCGGTGCCTTTGGCTCAAAGAGGCAGGGGGTGCTATTCAACGCTGTTCCTAGTTCAGAAACCGAATGGATCCTCCCGGCCCATTCTCAACCTCAAGTCTTTGAACAACTTGTGAAGGTATCTAAATTCCGTCTGGAGACTCTTTACTCTATTGTACTGGCCTTGGAGCCCAAGGACTATATGTATATCCCTGAACATACAGGATGCTTACCTACATATACCTATTGCCATGTCGCATCAGCAATATCTGCGGTTTTCTATTGGCAACCTACATTATCAAATTCAGGCCTTGCCTTTTGGACTGACCATGGCTCCGCAAATCTTCACCAAGGTCATGACGGCCCTTCTCCGCAGTCAGGGTATCAGGATCCTGCCGTATATGGACGACTTGTTGATCCTGGAGAACTCCCCAGAGGTTCTCCTCCGTCATCTGGAACTGACTGTCCAATTCCTGCAAGCTCACGGGTGGCTCATCAACTGGAAGATATCCTCGCTGGTTCCTGCTCAGAGCACAGTACTCCTGGGGGCATTACTGGACACACACAGCCAACGGTTATTCTGGTCTCCGAAGAAGGTCCTGAAACTTCAGGATAGGATACGATGCTTCCTCTCTCGCCCTCGTGTGTCAATACACTAGGCCAGTGGTTCTCAAACTCGGTCCTCAGGACCCCACACGGTTCACGTTTTCCATGTCACCCAGCAGCTGCACTGTGTATCACCAACTGTTTTTAAAAATCCACAGGTGACCTGCAAAATATGAACCGTGTGGGGTCCTGAGGACCGAGTTTGAGAACCTGTGCACTAGGCGATGCAAGGACTAGGCCTCATGGTGTCGGCTTTCGACTTGATAGAGTACGCTCAATTTCATTCTCGCCCTCTGCAGTGGTTAATCCTTTCCAAGTGGGACGGCCTGCCTTACCGGATTAGGTCCCACATGATTTCCTTGACTCCGGAAGTTCGTCTGTCTCTGAGCTGGTGGCTCCAGGGCCAACAATTGAGCAGGGGTCGTCCCTTCTGGATCTCCAACTGGGTCCTCCCAACGACGGATTCCAGTCTGCGGGGTTGGGGCGTGGTGTTGGAGTAATACTCTCTTCAGGGTCGGTGGACCAGGGTGGAATCTCTCTTTACGATAAACATTCTGGAGTTGCAGGCAGTGTTCAGTGCTCTGAAACTGGCCCTGCCTCTGGTACAGAACAGGCCTGTTCAAGTACAGTCGGACAACGCCACCACGGTGGCATACATAAATCATCAAAGCAGCACTCGAAGCCGCATGGCAATGATGGAAGTGTCAATGATTCTTCTATGGGTGGAACGCCATCTATCAGCCATATCGGCAATGTTCATTCCGGGAGTCCTCAACTGGGAAGCGGACTTCCTCGGTCATCAAGACGTACACGCCGGAGAGTGGAGTCTTCATCCGGAAGTCTTTCAACTCCTAGTGGACAAGTGGGGCCTACCAGATGTAGACCTGATAGCGTCTCGACACAATCACAAGGTTTCGGTCTTCAGGAGCCAGGTCAAGGGATCCTCAAGCAGCGTTCGTGAATGCCCTGGCTATTCCATGGAACTTTCGGATGCCATACGTGTTCCCTCCAGTGTCACTCCTGCTCAGGGTAACAAGTAAGTTCAAACAAGGAGGAGGATTACTACTTCTAATCGCTCCAGCGTGGCCCAGACGGCATTGGTTATCAGAACTGCAGGGTCTCTCGATAGAACGTCCTCTTCTACTTCCGCAACGCCCAGACCTCCTCGTTCAGGGCCCTTGTGTCTACCAGGATCTGTCCCGACTGGCTTTGACGGCGTGGCTCTTGACGCTTCAGTTCTGAGGGCCAAGGGATTTTCTGAGGTGGTCATTCAAACTATGTTGAAAGCCCGTAAACCGGCTTTGGCTCGGATTTATTATAGGGTCTGGAATTCTTACTTCACCTGGTGTGCGGCTAAGAATTATGATGCGTACAAGTTCAGTACTGCCAAACTTTTGGCTTTTCTGCAACAGGGCCTGGACTTAGGCCTTCGTCTGGCCTCCCTCAAGGCTCATATTTCAGCCTTGTCTGTTTTGGTTTCAAAGAAAAATTGCGACTCTGCCTGATGTTCATACTTTCACTCAGGGCGTTTTACGGATTCAATATCCCTATGTCCCTCCTGTGGCTCCTTGGGATTTGTTGGTTGTTCTGGATGCCCTCCAAGAGTCTCTGTTTGAATCTCTTGAGTCTGTACCTTAAATGGCTTACACTTAAGGTCTTATTTTTGCTGGCTATTGCCTTTGCTAGAAGGGTTTCAGACTTAGGGTGACCGACAGGATAAGACACCCATCTGATTTTTTTCACCGTTCTTAGAACTCGCCCTGGTTATCTGCCTAAGGTGGTGTCTTTCCACCTTAATCAAGAGATTGTGGTTCCGGCCTTTATCTCTCCTGGTTTGTCCTCCAAAAAACGGTCTTTGGATGTGGTACGGGCTCTCCGTATATGTGTGAAGAGAACCGACTCTCTTAGGAGACCTGATTCTCTCTTTGTCCTTTTTTGGTTTTCACAAACGTGGCTGGCCTGCGAATAAGCAGATCTTGGCCAGATGGATTAGAATGGTGATTGCACAAGCTTATGTACAGGCTGGTCTTCCAGCTCCTGCTACTATCACGGCCCATTCTACTCTGTCTGTTGGACCTTCTTGGACGGCTCGTTGTGTCGCGTCCCTAGAACAATTGTGCAAGGCGGTTATGTGTTCCTCAGTGAACGCGTTCAACAGGTTCTATGCCCTTTGATACTTCCGCCTCCCAGGATGCTTCCTTTGGACGCTGGGTTCTTGTGCCCGCTACAGTGCATCCCCTCCCATGAGGAACTGCTTTAGGACATCCCCGATGTTATTCCCTGTGGAATATCAGTGTACCCCGCTGCAGAAAAGGAGATTTATGGTAAGATTTACCATGGTTAAATCTTTCTGGTGAGGTAAACTGGATTCCACAGGGCGCCTACACTGACACGCTTAGCTTCTTTGGTTTTGTATGGCATTAGCCGTTGGTACCTTCTCCTGTCGTGAGAATGGGGTTGTTTGTGGCTACTAACTACTGTCGTCTTTTATCTGCTACTGCATTGGACTGGTTGAACTGAGCTCCAGTGCCTGGAGGCGGGGGTATAGAGGAGACTGTTCAGTGCATCCTGGGAACAGTCAAAGCTTTAACCTGTTGGTGCCTCGGATCAAGATCCAACTCTACACCCCAATGTTATTCCCTGTGGAATCCAGTGTACCTCGCAGAAAGAGATTTCTCTTACGTCCTAGAGGATGCTGGGGACTCCGTAAGGACCATGGGGGTGTAGACGGGCTCCGCAGGAGACATGGGCACTATAAAGAACTTTAGATGGGTGTGCACTGGCTCTTCCCTCTATGCCCCTCCTCCAGACCTCGGTTAGATCCTGTGCCCAGAGGAGACTGGGTGCACTACAGGGGAGCTCTCCTGAGTTTCTCTGAAAAACAATTTTGTTAGGTTTTTGATTTTCAGGGAGCACTGCTGGCAACAGGCTCACTGCATCGTGGGACTGAGGGGAGAGAAGCAGACCTACTTAAATGATAGGCCCTGCTTCTTAGGCTACTGGACACCATTAGCTCCAGAGGGAGTCGGAACGCAGGTCTCACCCTCGCCGTTCGTCCCGGAGCCACGCCGCCGTCCTCCTCGCAGAGCCGGAAGATAGAAGCCGGGTGAGTATAAGAAGAAAGAAGACTTCAAAGGCGGCAGAAGACTTCAGATCTTCTCTGAGGTAACGCGCATTGCTCCCACACACAGCGGGCACTGAAGGGTGCAGGGCGCAGGGGGGGGCGCCCTAGGCAGCAATAATAAACCTCTAGGGACTGGCTAACATATATATATATAGGCTGCGGAGGCAGTATATTATATAATCCCCCGCCAGTATTGGAAATTTAAGCGGGACCGAAGCCCGCCGCTGAGGGGGCGGAGCTTGATCCTCCAGCACTAACCAGCGCCATTTTCTCCACATCACACTGCAGAGAAGCTGGCTCCCCAGACTCTCCCCTGCTGAACACGGTGACAGAGGGCAAAAAAGGGGGGGGGCACTTTTAATATATATATATATATATATATATGTAATCACTGTTTTATCTGGGAATTTTGTTTCCAGTGTCAGTTGGCGCTGGGTGTGTGCTGGCATACTCTCTCTCTGTCTCTCCAAAGGGCCTTATTGGGGAACTGTCTCCATATAGATATATCCCTGAGTGTGTGGGGGTGTCGGTACGCGTGTGTCGGCATGTCTGAAGCGGAAGGCTCGTCTAAGGAGGAGGTGGAGCAGATGATTGTGGTGTCTCCGTCGGCAACGCCGACACCTGATTGGTTGGATATGTTGAATGTTTTAAATGCAAATGTATCTTTATTACATCAGAGATTGGACAAAGTAGAGTCCAGGGATAGAACAGGGAGTCAATCCATGGCTTTGACTGTCACAGGGCCCTTCAGGGTCTCAGAAACGTCCCCTGTCCCAAGTAGCAGACACTGCTACCGACACGGATTCTGACTCCAGTGTCGACTACGATGATGCGAGGTTACACCCAAGGGTGGCCAAAAGTATTCATTATATGATTATTTCAATAAAGGATGTTCTACATATCACAGATGACCCCTCTGTCCCTGACAAGAGGGTACTCATGCTTAAGGAAAAGAAACCTGAGGTAACTTTTCCCCCATCTCATGAGCTGAACGCGTTATTTGAAAAGGCTTTGGAAACTCCAGACAAACTGCAGATTCCCAAAAGATTTCTTATGGCGTATCCTTTCCCTGCGCAGGACAGGTTACGGTGGGAATCCTCACCAAGGGTGGAAAAGGCGTTAACGCTCTTGTCCAAAAAGATGGCGCTACCGTCTCCAGACACGGCAGCCCTCAAGGATCCTGCTGATCGCAGACAGGAAACTACCTTAAAATCGATTTATACACATACGGGTGCCTTGCTCAGACCGGCAATAGCGTCGATTTGGGTTTGTAGCGCTGTTGCGGCTTGGACGGATACTTTGTCAGCTGACATTGATAGCCTGGATAGGGATACCATTTAATTGACCTTAGGTCACATTAAAGATGCAGTCTTATATATGAGAGACGCTCAGAGAGACGTTGGTCTGCTAGGTTCGAGAGCCAACGCCATGGCGATTTCTGCTAGGCGAGCCCTGTGGACCCGCCAATGGACGGGTGATGCCGAATCAAAGAAGCATATGGAAGTTTTACCTTACAAAAGGGAATCCGCGACGGTGGGGGCACGTCTTCGACTCTTCAGCCACGTCTGGGTTCAGTCAGACGTGGATCCTTGGGCAATGGAAATTGTATCCCAGGGTTACAAGCTGGAATTCGAAGACGTGCCTCTTCGCCGGTTTTTCAAATCTGCTTTGCCAGCTTCTTCCCCAGAAAGGGAGATAGTTTTAGCTGCAATTCAAAAACTGTGTCAACAACAAGTGGTTGTCGAGGTTCCCCTAGTTCAACAGGGGAAGGGGTACTATTCAACCCTATTTGTGGTCCCGAAACCGGATGGCTCGGTCAGACCCATTCTAAATTTAAAATCCCTAAACCTGTACTTGAAAAAGTTCAAATTCAAGATGGAATCGCTCCGGGCAGTTATCTTCAGCCTGGAAGGGGGGAATTTATGGTGTCACTGGACATAAAGGACGCATACCTTCATGTCCCCATATATCCCCCTCATCAGGCGTACCTGATATTCGCTGTACAGGACTGTCATTATCAGTTTCAGACGTTGCCGTTTGGGCTTTCCACGGCCCCGAGGATTTTCACCACGGTAATGGCGGAAATGATGGTGCTCCTGCGCCGGCAGGGAGTCACAATTATCCCGTACTTGGACGATCTCCTGATAAAAGCGTGTTCGAGAGATCAGTTGCTGAAAAGCGTGGCGCTCTCCCTGAGAGTGCTGCAGCAACATGGCTGGATTCTGAATCTACCAAAGTCACAGTTTGTTCCAACAACTCGGCTATCTTTCTTAGGCATGATTCTGGACACGGAACAAAAGAGGGGTTTTTCTCCCAATGGAAAAAGCCCAGGAACTCCAGAACATGGTCAGAGACCTGTTAAAACCGAAAAGAGTGTCAGTCCATCAATGCACTCGAGTACTGGGGAAAATGGTGGCGACCTACGAGGCCATCCCCTTCGGCAGGTTTCATGCGAGGACGTTTCAGTGGGACCTTCTGGACAAGTGGTCCGGGTCCCATCTTCAAATTCATCAGAAAATAAGCCTGTCCCCCCAGGGCCAGGGTGTCTCTCTTGTGGTGGCTACGGAGTGCACACCTTCTAGAGGGTCGCAGGTTCGGCATTCAGGACTGGGTTCTGGTGACCACGGACGTGAGCCTCCGAGGGTGGGGAGCAGTCACACAAGGAAAAAACTTTCAGGGACTATGGGCAAGCCAGGAGGCTCGTCTACACATCAACATACTGGAATTGAGGGCCATATACAACGGCCTACGTCAAGCTTCTTCGCGACCTACCGGTTCTGATTCAATCAGACAACGTCACAGCCGTGGCTCATGTAAACCGCCAAGGCGGGACAAGGAGCAGAGCGGAAATGGCGGAAGCCACCAGGATTCTTCGCTGAGCGGAGAATCACATAAGCGGGTTGGCAGCAGTCTACATTCCGGGAGTGGACAACTGGGAAGCAGACTTCCTCAGCAGACACGATCTCCATCCAGGAGAGTGGGGACTTCATCAAGAAGTTTTTGCAGAGATAACAAGTCATTGGGGACTTCCTCAAATAGACATGATGGCGTCACGCCTCAACAAGAAGCTTCAGAGGTATTGTGCCAGGTCAAGGGACCCTCAGGCAGTAGCGGTAGACGCCCTGGTGACACCGTGGGTGTTTCAGTCAGTCTGTGTTCCCTCCTCTTCCACTCATCTCAAAGATATTGAGAATCATAAGACGAAAAGGCGTGCGTACAATTCTCATTGTTCCAGATTGGCCTCGAAGGGCCTGGTATTCAGATCTTCAGGAAATACTCACAGAAGATCCGTGGCCTCTTCCTCTCAGAGAGGACCTGTTGCAACAGGGGCCCTGCGTGTTCCAAGACTTACCGCGGTTACGTTTGACGGCATGGCGGTTGAACACCGAATCCTAGCTGGGAAAGGCATTCCGGAAGAAGTCATCCCTACTCTGATAAAGGCTAGGAAGGAGGTGACGGCGAAACATTATCACCGTATCTGGAGAAAGTATGTATCTTGTTGTGAAGCCAAGAATGCTCCTACTGAGGAATTCCATCTGGGCCGTTTTCTCCACTTTCTACAGACAGGAGTGGATATGGGCCTAAAATTAGGCTCCATTAAGGTACAGATTTCGACCCTATCAATTTTCTTTCAGAAGGAATTGGCTTCTCTCCCAGAAGTCCAGACTTTTGTAAAGGGAGTGCTGCACATACAGCCTCTTTTTGTGCCTTCGGTGGCACCATGGGACCTTAACGTGGTGTTACAGTTCCTAAAATCGCACTGGTTTGAACCTCTTCAAACGGTTGAATTAAAATTTCTCACTTGGAAGGTGGTCATGTTGTTGGCCTTGGCATCTGCAAGGCGGGTGTCCGAATTGGCGGCTCAGTCTCACAAAAGGCCCTATCTGATTTTCCATGTGGATAGAGCGGAATTAAGGACTCGTCCTCAATTTTTGCCTAAAGTGGTTTCATCGTTTCATATGAATCAACCTATTGTGGTACCTGTGGCTACGGGTGACTTGGAGGATTCCATGTCCCTTGATGTAGTCAGGGCCTTAAAAATTTATGTAGCCAGGACGGCTCGGGTTAGGAAAATAGAGGCACTGTTTATCCTGTATGCAGGCAACAAGGTTGGCGCTCCTGCTTCTAAGCAGACTATTGCTCGCTGGATCTGTAACACGATTCAGCAGGCTCATTCTACGGCTGGATTGCCATTACCAAATTCGGTAAAGGCCCATTCCACTAGGAAGGTGGGCTCTTCTTGGGCGGCTGCCCGAGGCGTCTCGGCATTACAGCTTTGCCGAGCGGCGACTTGGTCGGGTTCAAACACTTTTGCTAAATTCTACAAGTTTGATACCCTGGCTGATGAGGACCTCATGTTTGCTCAATCGGTGCTGCAGAGTCATCCGCACTCTCCCGCCCGGTCTGGAGCTTTGGTATAATCCCCATGGTCCTTACAGAGTCCCCAGCATCCTCTAGGACGTAAGAGAAAATAAGATTTTAAACCTGCCGGTAAATCTTTTTCTCCTAGTCCGTAGAGGATGCTGGGCGCCCGTCCCAGTGAGGACGTATTTCTGCAAGGCTTGTATATAGTTATTGCTTACATAAGGGTTATGTTACAGTTGAGATCAGTCTTTGGCTGATGCTGTTTTTGTTCATACTGTTGACTGGTTGCGTATATTCCAGGTTATACGGTGTGGATGGTGTGGGCTGGTATGAATCTTGCCCTTAGATTAACAAAATTCCTTTCCTTGTACTGTCCGTCTCCTCTGGGCACAGTTCTCTAACTGAGGTCTGGAGGAGGGGCATAGAGGGAGGAGCCAGTGCACACCCATCTAAAGTTCTTTATAGTGCCCATGTCTCCTGCGTAGCCCGTCTATACCCCCATGGTCCTTACTGAGTCCCCAGCATCCTCTACGGACTAGGAGAAAAAGATTTACCGGTAGGTTTAAATTCTTATTTTAACAATGGTCTTACCATAAATCTCCTTTTTTGCAAGAACCATCTTTGGCTGCATATTTCAACACCCAGAGACAGTGCTGTGTGTGCGGCACTGACAGCTGGAGAGGTCGAAATCAGTAGCTGCAGCTGTTATAACCGGTCAGTAATGTTACTGACCATAACTTGCAAAACCAGATCGGCTACTGCTGTAGCTATGCCAGTAATGACCGCGCATAGCGCCTCCGGCAATCTGGATATCACTCAGCATTATTACATGCCGGGAACCAGTAATTACAGCACATAACGTGCGGAAATACAAGTAACACCTTCTCATCCATCTACCCCTGTGTGTGGAAAGAAATGGAGGCAGCAGGAAGAGAGAGACTGAGAGATCGATAGATGAAGGATCAGGGTCTCCAAGCAGCACATGGTTATTTGTGTCCTGTAGTAAACTGATGAGGTGTATTGTGATGCCAAATGCAAATAAATAAATAAATAAATAAATATGAAGTATAAATGACTTATACATGCAAGTTGTCTACTACTCTTAAGTTGTTTCTTAAATTCTTCCTTGAATTAACCAGTGTTTGTCTCCTGCAGATTGGTACGATTTGATCCCCTTGGGCATTATCTTCTTACTGCTATTGTGAACCCCTCTAACCAGCAGGTAAGCCTCTTGGCTCTGTTATTAGAGTAATAAGCATGAAACAAAATATTACATTGCTCCGTATCTCCTCCCCACCCCCACCCCAAAGAGCTATTCAATAACATTCCTGGCTCCACGTAAAGGAGATTTGTGATGACGTTCTCTGCACTAGAGCAGCACAATGCGGTCCTGCACTGTTTGTTGTAAGCTTCCAAATAGAGCAAAGCTGCAGAAAGAGACGTGAGCAGAGGCGGTGACGTGCTCCGGTGCTATTCAGGCCGGTATCACTTGGCTAGAGTGCAGCACTGTGAGCATTACTGGGATCTTGCCTCCTCTCCTTGTGGTGCCTCAGACCCTGCTGTGTGCTTATGGCAACACTGCTTTGTGCTGTGGAGCTTTCTGTTTTCTTCATGACAGTCCTGATACTGTTCTTTCCCTTCCTGCTTAATGATATGGGAGTCTGAGAAATGCAGTGGTATTGTCTACCATCCAGTCTATGCACTGTGCAAGGGAAGCTCGGAAGAGACGCATAATGGGCTGGATGTAATGGCATCCGAGTTGGCCGGAGGTGCGGGATAGAACCATGCCTTATAAATGATTGCTGCTTTTAAAACTAAAACGTCCGACTTTGTCCAGCCACCTGCACTTGCAGAAAACTCGGACGGCATTACATCCCGTCCATAATATTTTAATATTAAACCATTTTGAGGAAGCCTAACATCAATAATTTTCTATCTATCGATCAGTGTATCGATCTGTCTATATATTATATTTTATGTTAGAGATGAGTGGGTTCCGATTTACCTGGATCTCAAAATGGCATCTCATTGGTTCTCGGGTGTCACGTGTTATATATTTTAATATTGTGAGCTTTAGGGTCCCTTAAATGCAACAGATGCTACAATTATGAGGTTCTAGGGAACTCCGTGCCCCTATGTTTTTTGCATATTTATATCAATCTAAAGAGAATCTGCATATTAACCAGCCTGTGTGTGTGTTTGGAAAGGGGTTTTATAATAATAAGCCAGTGTAATGTAATATACATTTCTCTGACGTCCTAGTGGATGCTGGGAACTCCGTAAGGACCATGGGGAATAGCGGCTCCGCAGGAGACTGGGCACAAAAGAAAAGCTTTAGGACTACCTGGTGTGCACTGGCTCCTCCCCCTATGACCCTCCTCCAAGCCTCAGTTAGATTTTTGTGCCCGACCGAGCTGGGTGCAATCTAGGGGGCTCTCCTGAGCTTCTTAGGAAAAGTTAGTTTTAGGTTTTTTATTTTCAGTGAGACCTGCTGGCAACAGGCTCACTGCATCGAGGGACTAAGGGGAGAAGAAGCGAACCTGCCTGCTTGCAGCCAGCTTGGGCTTCTTAGGCTACTGGACACCATTAGCTCCAGAGGGACCGAACACAGGCCCAGCCTCGGAGTCCGGTCCCAGAGCCGCGCCGCCGGCCCCCTTACAGAGCCAGAAGCAAGAAGAAGTCCGGAAAATCGGCGGCAGAAGACATCAGTCTTCACCGAGGTAGCGCACAGCACTGCAGCTGTGCGCCATTGCTCCTCATGCACACCACACGCTCCGGTCACTGATGGGTGCAGGGCGCTGGGGGGGGGCGCCCTGAGCAGCAATATGAACACCTTGGCTGGCTAAAATACATCACATATAACCCCCAGGGCTATATGGATGTATATTAACCCCTGCCAGATTCCTGAAAAAAGCGGGAGAAAAGTCCGCCGAGAAGGGGGCGGAGCCTATATCCTCAGCACACTGGCGCCATTTTCCCTCACAGCTCCGCTGGAAGGACGTCTCCCTGACTCTCCCCTGCAGTCCTGCACTACAGAAAAGGGTAAAACAAGAGGGGGGGGCACTAATTAGGCGCAGTATAATATAAACAGCAGCTATAAGGGGAAAAACACTCTGTATAGTGTTATCCCAACATATATATAGCGCTCTGGTGTGTGCTGGCATACTCTCCCTCTGTCTCCCCAAAAGGCTAGTTGGGTCCTGTCCTCTATCAGAGCATTCCCTGTGTGTGTGCTGTGTGTCGGTACGACTGTGTCGACATGTATGAGGAGGAAAATGATGTGGAGGCGGAGCAATTGCCTATAATGGAGATGTCACCCCCTAGGGAGTCGACACCTGAGTGGATGGGCTTATGGAAGGAATTACGTGAAAGTGTCAGCTCTTTACAAAAGACGGTTGATGACATGAGACAGCCGGCTACTCAGCTTGTGCCTGTCCAGGCGTCTCAAAGACCATCAGGGGCTCTAAAACGCCCGCTACCTCAGGTGGCAGATACAGACGCCGACACGGATACTGACTCCAGTGTTGACGATGAAGAGACGAATGTGACTTCCAGTAGGGCCACACGTTACATGATTGAGGCAATGAAAAATGTTTTACACATTTCTGATAGTACAAGTACCACTAAAAAGGGTATTATGTTTGGTGAGAAAAAACTACCTGTAGTTTTTCCTGCATCTGAGGAATTAAATTAAGTGTGTGATGAAGCGTGGGTTTCTCCCGATAAAAAACTGATAATCCCTAAAAGGTTATTGGCATCATACCCCTTCCCGCCAGAGGATAGGGCACGTTGGGAAACACCCCCTAGGGTGGATAAAGCGCTCACACGCTTGTCTAAACAGGTGGCACTACCGTCTCCTGATACGGCCGCCCTTAAGGAACCTGCTGACAGAAAGCAGGAGAATATCCTAAAATGTATATACACTCACACGGGTGTTATACTGCGACCAGCAATCGCCTCAGCCTGGATGTGCAGTGCTGGGGTGGCGTGGTCGGATTCCCTGACTGAAAATATTGATACCCTGGATAGGGACAGTATATTACTGACTATAGAGCATTTAAAAGATGCATTTTTAAATATGCGTGATGCACAGAAGGATATTTGCCGACTCGCATCAAGAGTAAGTGCGCTGTCCATATCTGCCAGAAGAGGGTTATGGACGCGGCAGTGGTTAGGTGATGCTGATTCCAAAAGGCATATGGAAGTATTGCCTTATAAAGGGGAGGAGTTATTTGGGGTAGGTCTATTGGACCTAGTGTCCACGGCAACTGCTGGGAAATCCACATTTTTACCCCAGGTAGCCTCTCAACATAAGAAGACGCCGTATTATCAGGCGCAGTCCTTTCGGCCCCATAAGGGCAAGCGGGCAAAAGGCTCCTCATTTCTGCCCCGTGGCAGAGGGAGAGGAAAAAGGCTGCAGCAAACAGCCAGTTCCCAGGAACAGAAGCCCTCTCCCACTTCTGCCAAGTCCTCAGCATGACGCTGGGGCTCTACAAGCGGACTCGGGCACGGTGGGGGCCCGTCTCAAGAATTTCAGCGCGCAGTGGGCTCACTCACAAGTGGACCCCTGGATCCTTCAGGTGGTATCTCAGGGGTACAAATTGGAATTCGAGACGTCTCCCCCCCGCCGTTTCCTAAAGTCTGCCTTACCGACGTCTCCCTCCGACAGGGAGGCGGTATTGGAAGCCATTCACAAGCTGTATTCTCAGCAGGTGATAATCAAGGTACCCCTCCTGCAACAGGGAAAGGGGTATTATTCCACGCTGTTTGTGGTACCGAAGCCGGATGGCTCGGTGAGACCTATTTTAAATCTAAAATCTTTGAACACTTACATACAGAGGTTCAAATTCAAGATGGAGTCACTCAGAGCGGTGATCGCGAACCTGGAAGAAGGGGATTATATGGTGTCTCTGGACATCAAGGATGCTTACCTCCATGTCCCAATTTACCCTTCTCACCAAGGGTACCTCAGGTTTGTGGTACAGAACTGCCACTATCAGTTTCAGACGCTGCCGTTTGGATTGTCCACGGCGCCCCGGGTCTTTACCAAAGTAATGGCCGAAATGATGATACTCCTTCGAAGGAAAGGAGTTTTATTTATCCCTTACTTGGACGATCTCCTGATAAGGGCAAGATCCGAGGAACAGTTGGTAGTCGGAGTAGCACTATCTCAAGTAGTGCTGCGGCAGCACGGTTGGATTCTCAATATCCCAAAATCGCAGCTGATCCCGACGACACGTCATCTATTCCTAGGGATGATCCTGGACACAGTCCAGAAAAAGGTGTTTCTCCCGGAAGAGAAAGCCAGAGAGTTATCCGAGCTAGTCAGAAACCTCCTAAAACCAGGCCAAGTATCAGTGCATCAATGCACAAGGGTCCTGGGAAAAATGGTGGCTTCCTACGAAGCAATCCCATTCGGCAGATTCCACGCAAGAACATTCCATTGGGACCTGCTGGACAAATGGTCCGGATCGCATCTTCAGATGCATCGGCGGATAACCCTGTCCCCAAGGACAAGGGTGTCTCTCCTGTGGTGGTTGCAGAGTGCTCATCTTCTAGAGGGCCGCAGATTCGGCATTCAAGACTGGGTCCTGGTGACCACAGATGCCAGCCTGCGAGGCTGGGGAGCAGTCACACAGGGAAAAAACTTCCAGGGCTTGTGGTCAAGCCTGGAGACATCACTTCACATAAATATCCTGGAGTTAAGAGCCATTTACAATGCTCTGAGCCAAGCAAGACCTCTGCTTCAAGGTCAGCCGGTGCTGATCCAGTCGGACAACATCACGGCAGTCGCCCACGTAAACAGACAGGGCGGCACAAGAAGCAGGAGGGCAATGGCAGAAGCTGCAAGGATTCTTCGCTGGGCGGAAAATCATGTGATAGCACTGTCAGCAGTGTTCATTCCGGGAGTGGACAACTGGGAAGCAGACTTCCTCAGCAGGCACGACCTCCACCCGGGAGAGTGGGGACTTCACCCAGAAGTCTTCCACATGATTGTAAACCGTTGGGAAAAAACAAAGGTGGACATGATGGCGTCCCGCCTCAACAAAAAACTGGACAGGTATTGCGCCAGGTCAAGGGACCCTCAAGCAATAGCTGTGGACGCTCTGGTAACACCGTGGGTGTACCAGTCAGTGTATGTGTTCCCTCCTCTGCCTCTCATACCCAAAGTGCTGAGGATTATACGGCGGGGAGGAGTAAGAACTATTCTCGTGGCTCCGGATTGGCCAAGAAGGACTTGGTACCCGGAACTTCAAGAAATGCTCACAGAGGACCCGTGGCCTCTACCTCTGAGAAGGGACCTGCTCCAGCAGGGACCCTGTCTGTTCCAAGACTTACCGCGGCTGCGTTTGACGGCATGGCGGTTGAACGCCGGATCCTAAAGGAAAAAGGCATTCCAGACGAAGTCATCCCTACTTTGATAAAAGCCAGAAAGGATGTAACCGCAAAGCATTATCACCGCATCTGGCGGAAATATGTTGCGTGGTGCGAGGCCAAAAAGGCCCCGACGGAGGAATTTCAACTTGGTCGATTCCTGCATTTCCTGCAAACAGGAGTGTCTATGGGCCTAAAATTAGGATCCATTAAGGTCCAGATTTCGGCCCTGTCTATTTTCTTTCAGAGAGAACTGGCTTCAGTGCCTGAAGTCCAGACGTTTGTTAAGGGAGTGCTACATATACAGCCTCCTTTTGTGCCTCCAGTGGCACCCTGGGATCTGAATGTTGTTTTGGGTTTCCTAAAATCACATTGGTTTGAACCACTCAACACTGTGGACTTAAAATATCTCACATGGAAAGTGGTCATGCTGTTGGCCCTGGCTTCAGCCAGGCGTGTGTCAGAATTGGCGGCTTTATCCTGTAAAAGCCCTTACCTGATTTTTTCATACGGACAGGGCAGAATTGAGGACTCGTCCTCAATTTCTCCCAAAGGTGGTTTCAGCGTTTCATCTGAACCAGCCTATTGTGGTACCTGCGGCTACTAAGGACTTGGAGGACTCCAAGTTGCTGGACGTTGTCAGGGCCCTGAAAATATATGTTTCCAGGACGGCTGGAGTCAGAAAATCTGACTCGCTATTTATCCTGTACGCACCCAACAAACTGGGTGCTCCTGCTTCTAAGCAGACTATTGCTCGCTGGATTTGTAGTACAATTCAGCTTGCGCATTCTGTGGCAGGCCTGCCACAGCCAAAATCTGTAAAAGCCCACTCCACAAGGAAGGTGGGCTCATCTTGGGCGGCTGCCCGAGGGGTCTCGGCTTTACAACTTTGCCGAGCTGCTACTTGGTCAGGGTCAAATACTTTTGTGAAATTTTACAAATTTGACACTCTGGCTGAGGAGGACCTGGAGTTTTCTCACTCGGTGCTGCAGAGTCATCCGCACTCTCCCGCCCGTTTGGGAGCTTTGGTATAATCCCCATGGTCCTTACGGAGTTCCCAGCATCCACTAGGACGTCAGAGAAAATAAGAATTTACTTACCGATAATTCTATTTCTCGTAGTCCGTAGTGGATGCTGGGCGCCCATCCCAAGTGCGGATTATCTGCAATACTTGTACATGGTTATTGTTAACAAATCGGGTTATTGTTGTTGTTGTGAGCCATCTATCCAGAGGCTCCTTCTGTTATCATGCTGTTAACTGGGTTCATATCACAAGTTGTACGGTGTGATTGGTGTGGCTGGTATGAGTCTTACCCGGGATTCAAAATCCTTCCTTATTGTGTACGCTCGTCCGGGCACAGTATCCTAACTGAGGCTTGGAGGAGGGTCATAGGGGGAGGAGCCAGTGCACACCAGGTAGTCCTAAAGCTTTTCTTTTGTGCCCAGTCTCCTGCGGAGCCGCTATTCCTTATGGTCCTTACGGAGTTCCCAGCATCCACTACGGACTACGAGAAATAGAATTATCGGTAAGTAAATTCTTATTATAATGAATGTAGTTCTGGCCCCCTGTGCTATTTGTTAGATGCCTTACAGAGCTAGTTGGATGTTAACCTGAATATTCAGCCGTTACAGGCTGTCTCTCTCTGCAGTGGGCAGAATATTGTGCAGTCCTGCATGTCTCTGCCACGTTCTCCATCTCCCACAGTGCAGAACTATTTGCCCTTGATTATGTGAGGAAACTGCTGATGTCTGGGGGGCTGGATGCATGCAGGGATGCACACTATGCCGCTACCTGAGTATAGAAGGCAGTGCAGGTTCTGTAGTATATACTGTAGGCTAAGGTTAGGTGGACATGTCCACTGATACAGCTGTAGCTATTACATGGGCTGTAGCGTTGCACAGTGACTCCAGGCACGGCTGGTTACCTACTTTGTTCTCTTGCAGAGTGATGAAGAGTCAGAGATTCCCCTGGACAGTGCAGAGATTCCCATCTACCGCCAGCGCTCCCTGCTGCAGACTCAACCAGTACGTCGTACTCCATTGCTCCACAACTTCCTGCACATGCTGTCATCGCGTTCCTCAAGTACTCAGGCTGGAGAGCAGCCTCCTGTACAAGACTCTGCCACTCCTTCCCCTCCACCTCCACCCCCACCTCCTCCCCCAACAACTGAGAGCAACCAAAGGCTCATTTATACTCGCATCCGAGAGCGGGCCCCGGGTGTCACCACTCCCTGCTGCCAAGACCCCAGTATGCTGTGCCTCTGCATCCGATGCTCCAGCGCACGGCTGTCTTCTCCTCTTTTCCCCCACCCTGAAGCCCCTGGCGCTCCCTCCACTTCTTCAGGGGTTACGTCCACTTCCTATTCTCCCGTACAGACAGACCCTCAACATTCTTTGGATCGTCAACACCACCAGTCCTCTGCTCAGCATGATCATGGGCTTCTAAGCCGACCTTCTGCCTTCAGCAGCGTACACAGCAGTACAGCCGGTAACACACTGCGCAATCTGAGCCTGGGACCTACGCGCCGCTCACTTACAGGGCAGCCGTCTCGCTATCAGCAGCCAACCACAGATATAGCTGGATCTGAGTGGACTCGCACTGTGCTTAATATGGGAACTCGTTCTGAGATGGAGCCCATGCCGCCTCCCAGGACGAGTGCCTCATCCGTAAGCCTGTTGTCCGTTCTGCGGCAGCAGGAAGGCGAGGCCTCTTCATCTGTATATACTTCAGCCACAGAGGGACGAGGGTTTCCCAGCACAGAGCCAGAAAGCTCCGGCGCTCCACCACCTGTTCACCCATCAACCACCCGAACGGAATTACAGTGTGATCTGAGGCGCTTCTTCCTAGAGTATGACAGGCTACATGAGCTGGAACCTGGTGCGCCAGGCACTACGCCTGGACAAGCTCATGAGATGCTCAATAACAATCTGGAACCTGAACAGCCTGGCACTTCTCACCAGCCAAACCAGGCACACAGTAATGATAGCAACGTAAATCAGCCTAGAGGACACCTTAACCGCTGCCGTGCTTGCCACAACCTGCTGACCTTCAACAATGACACTCTACGCTGGGAAAGGACCCCACTAGCGTATCCAGAGGCTGCGGGGGTGTCCACCTGGCAGCCTCCCCCGGCTCCTTCACCAAGCACTTTCCAGGCTGGTCTGGCCGCTGGCAGCACAGAGCAGCCTGTTGCACCAGTGGTGGAAAGACCGGATATAGGAAGCATGGCAGGTGGTAGTGGACGTTTGGAAACTGGGGCATCACAGGATGAGAGAACAGTGGGAGTAGCGTATAACCCTGAAACTGGACACTGGGAACGCGTCTACAGTCAGCCTGCAACTGTTAACAGAGCTCCGAATGTATCCCAAGAGGCCTTACCACAGGAACTCCCCGAGGAGAGCACAGAAGAGGACTCTCTAAGGAGGTGAGAAATGTGGCTTACTGGTTTGAAGTAAATTAATCTTTGCCAACCTTTTGGTTATTATTTACCATGTCAAACTCTTATTTAATAGCTGCTAAACCTAAAAAGCATTAGCCTGTTTGTAACATTCTCTGCCCTCTTTACATTTTCTGCATGGACCCAACACATAGATAACATAGCACATGTGAGACTGTACAGAAGACTCAACTATTAACAGATCATACCCTTGGCTCCATGAACCACTTAACATGTGAGGTCATGCTGTTGGGCTACTATGTTATATAGTAAAATGTTGGTTAAGCAGAATATGCATTTCGGAGACCTTTGGTCCTTGTTTCTAAGTCTTAGTCTACCCTTGCCGAAGCCACAGCTTCTGAGCTTTTGAGTTCATTTTGAGTTTGGGTTGTCTATCCTGCTCCTTGCTTTTCCAGGGGCAGCAGCCATCAACATTTCTTCTTAGTTGGCAGTCAGGCAGCTGATAGACCAGCCATAAGGTAGCCACTCTTTGAAAATTCAGTTCTGAGTATTGTCCTGTACTGTAGGTTAAACATTAATACTGAATATAACTTTCCTGGCTTCCCACGGGTTTTGAGCTGTAAAGTCCACGGAAGGAAGAACATTAATACTCACTGTTTTCTGTGTGATACAGGCTGAGAGAAGCAGCGAAGACCTTGTAGCTGGACCCTTAGAGACCTGATGGCTCAGTGACTGCAGAAGCATCAAATAGCAATTCACAGAGCCAGCAGGTGTATAATGGCCCTGTTACACTTTCTTCTCACATCAGACCCCACAGAAGTAATATGCAGAATTATTGTTTATAAGTGAACGTGTTACTGAATGACGCGCAGAATAGATTTATTTCAGTTTTGGATGGATTCATACTTTCAATGGTTTTATGCTTTGGAACTTGGGGATGTCCTATGAATGCTCAATCTCTCCACTAGGTGGTGCTGTATGTTTGCATTTCTGTATAGCCAGTTCATTATTTATTACCAGTTACTTATATAGCACACACATGGTCAGCAGCGCTTCACACATGGCCGGATTAAGACTTGGGGGTGCCCGGGGCACTTAAGACAGGAGGGCCCCGGTGGAAGGTAGGTGGTGTATATTAGATTGTGCTTACCTTCCAACATGTTCCATTCCAGGATGGACAAAATGCTCTCTACCTGGACTTCTAACTTAATATATGATTGGCGTCACCTGTGTTGAACGATTTAATTGATAAGAAAGGTATTTCAACACAGGTGACTGCAGTCATAAATTAAGAGGGAAGTCCAGGTAGAGAGCATGTTGTATGGCTTGTGTATATTAAATTTAAACCAATGGTGTATTTTAGTTTTAAACTAATACTTTAATAGTGGCTGGGTACTGTTTATAGCTCCACCTAATTGAAAGACAACTATTATATAACATTTTCAGACAACTTAACCTTAAAATACACACAGAAAAAAATAATTTATCTTGACACATGCAAGAATAGCAACAGCCTCTGTGCTACTTACACACTGGGACATGACTCAGGAGGACTCTGTGTGTGTCTGTCTATCTGTAGCTCCTAATGGTTTAGTTGCATAACAGTTTACACAAGACTCAGACACCCAGGCGCGGAGGAGGAGAAGCTGGGATCCCTGTGTCACTTACAGCTCTCTCCACCCTCCTATCTCTCCTCTGGTCAGAAAGCTCTGTTGGTAGATCATGAAACTTGATACTCCTGTGTCTCTGGCAACACTGCATACTGTCCTGCTCGCATTCTAGCTGCTGGTTCTGCTGCTGCTTAAGAGGAAAAGTTAATTATGGCAGTGTGCTCTGGCCGGGGGGCCCCTGTGAAAGGGGGGCCCGGAGTACATTATGCCCTACATCACTCCCCCCCCAAAAAAAAAAAAAAATCTGGATATGGCTTCACAGAGTATATTTGGCCGTTCACATCAGTCCCTGCCCCCGTGGAACTTACAATCTCTCTGTTCCGCATGTCAACACAAACACACATTCACACTAGGGTTGATTTTGTTGGGAGCCAATTAACCTAACAGTATATTTTTGGATTGTGGGAGGAACCGGAGTACCTGGGGGAAAGCCACGCAAGCACAGGAAGAATATACAAACTCCAAACCTATTGGACTATGGTGGGCATCAAACCCATGACCTCAGTGCAGTGAAGCAGTATTGTGCCTCCTCACTACTGTATCTACCTTGGCTTAAAATTAGACAACATTTACGGTCCATGGGGTTGGTAACATGCTGGTCGTTTAACAGTGTAAACTCCTGCTAGTTGCTTGGAAACTTTCACACGTGTAGTTCAATGTTTTCCTGTTGAGTCAAGTAAAACATTTTTTTTATTTTTTATTATCAATCCGAAAAAGCAGATTGTGGTAAGCGCCTTTTGTAAGTAGATAAAATGTATTGTCAGACCTTATATATGAATAGTCCCTCTTGTGTCATTTCACTATTGCTTAATCCTCCATGAAGGTATCTCAGGGGATGTTGTTCCAGAGCACGCGCATATAGACCCTGATGAAAGTGTATGAGAACAGGACTGAAACGTTGGTTTAGTTGCCACTCCTGCATATATGGGGGGGGGGGGGGGGGGGGTTCGGTGGGGGAGGGTGGTTGTCTGTGACCGCCAATCACTACTGTTGGTTTGTCTGTTTCTAATTGGATGGCACCAGAGATGGAGAGGTTTATATACAGTATATAAATAGAGGGATATACTAGTATGTGTGTCATTGTTGTGCGTGTCTGCAGAGCATCAGATTGTACCAGCTGCTGGGTCTCCTGGTAACGCAGTTCGTATAGGATGAAACCTATCCTTTTGATGAGCATTCTCGTACTGACATATAGAAAGCCGGAGGGTGTGGTTGTGTGAAAGCAGTCATTTGTGTATAACAATTAGAGGCATGTGATCAGTGTTCCGCAGTGACACACAACTCTTCCTAATAACACACTTGCTGAAGTCAGGACCTCACAGTGAGAATTGCAGATCAGGGAGATGAGACCGGTGCAGTGACTGAGATGGAAAATGAGAGGTTTTATGCACAACAGATTGAAGGTGCTAGGTTAATTATCTCTGTTCCGATTAATGACTCCGTTAACGCATGCTTAATGAGCGTCTGATGCCTGAGCTGTGCACTGTATTAAACACGTAGGAAGAGTGAAGCTTGTCTGGTGGGATTAGTGTATGCTTCTCTGCCAGCCCTTACAGTGCTTGTGTAGCATGAAGAGGAATGTCAGGTAGTGTGATCTTAATGCATAGAGGGGCCATGTTACACCTGTCACAAAGACCCCGGAATTTTGGCAGTCAGAGAACATAGGTCACCTTCATTGCACATGGAAGTTTTTATAAAACATACTGAACCCAGAGTAGTAAAGGGGTGATATAATCTGCAGGTTTCCGTATGATTGACCGCCTGACGGGATGCCTGCAGTCAAACTACCGACACCGGAATCACGATCAGAGAAAATCCTGATCCCCTGCACCCTTCAACTCCCTTCCCACAGCCTAACCCTAACCTCTCCCCAGTGGTGCCAAAAATACACCAAACTCCCCTTTCTCTATCGTCCTAGTGGATGCTGGGGTTCCTGAAAGGACCATGGGGAATAGCGGCTCCGCAGGAGACAGGGCACAAAAAGTAAAGCTTTAGGATCAGGTGGTGTGCACTGGCTCCTCCCCCTATGACCCTCCTCCAAGCCTCAGTTAGATTTTTGTGCCCGGCCGAGAAGGGTGCAATCTAGGTGGCTCTCCTAAAGAGCTGCTTAGAAAAGTTTAGCTTAGGTTTTTTATTTTACAGTGAGTCCTGCTGGCAACAGGATCACTGCAACGAGGGACTTAGGGGAGAAGAAGTGAACTCACCTGCGTGCAGGATGGATTGGCTTCTTTGGCTACTGGACATTAGCTCCAGAGGGACGATCACAGGTACAGCCTGGATGGTCACCGGAGCCTCGCCGCCAGCCCCCTTGCAGATGCTGAAACAAGAAGAAGGTCCAGAATCGGCGGCATGAAGACTCCTCAGTCTTCCTAAGGTAGCGCACAGCACTGCAGCTGTGCGCCATTTCCTCTCAGCACACTTCACACGGCAGTCACTGAGGGTGCAGGGCGCTGGAAGGGGGGCGCCCTGGGAGGCAATGAAAACCTATTTTTGGCTAAAAATACCTCACATATAGCCTCCGGGGGCTATATGGAGATATTTAACCCCTGCCAGAATCCGTTAAGAACGGGAGACGAGGCCGCCGAAAAAGGGGCGGGGCCTATCTCCTCAGCACACAGCGCCATTTTCCCTCACAGAAAGGCTGGAGGGAAGGCTCCCAGGCTCTCCCCTGCACTGCACTACAGAAACAGGGTTAAAACAGAGAGGGGGGGCACTAATTTGGCGTTAGAAATATATAAAAAAGATGCTATAAGGGAAAACACTTATATAAGGTTGTCCCTATATAATTATAGCGTTTTTGGTGTGTGCTGGCAAACTCTCCCTCTGTCTCTCCAAAGGGCTAGTAGGTCCTGTCCTCTATCAGAGCATTCCCTGTGTGTGTGCTGTGTGTCGGTACGTGTGTGTCGACATGTATGAGGACGATGTTGGTGAGGAGGCGGAGCAATTGCCTGTAATGGTGATGTCACTCTCTAGGGAGTTGACACCGGAATGGATGGCTTATTTAGGGAATTACGTGATAATGTCAACACGCGGCAAGGTCGGTTGACGACATGAGACGGCCGACAAACAATTAGTACCGGTCCAGACGTCTCAAAAACACCGTCAGGGGTTTTAAAACGCCCGTTTACTTTAGTCGGTCGACACAGACACAGACAGGGACACTGAATCCAGTGTCGACGGTGAATAAACAAACGTATTCCTTATTAGGGCCACACGTTAAGGGCAATGAAGGAGGTGTTACATATTTCTGATACTACAAGTACCACAAAAGAGGGTATTATGTGGGATGTGAAAAAACTACCGTAGTTTTTCCTGAATCAGATAAATTAAATGAAGTGTGTGATGATGCGTGGGTTCCCCCCGATAGAAAATATGGGCGGTATACCCTTTCCCGCCAGAAGTTAGGGCGCGTTGGGAAACACCCCTTAGGGTGGATAAGGCGCTCACACGCTTATCAGAACAAGTGGCGGTACCGTCTATAGATAGGGCCGTCCTCAAGGAGCCAGCTGACAGGAGGCTGGAAAAATATCATAAAAAGTATATACACACATACTGGTGTTATACTGCGACCAGCGATCGCCTCAGCCTGGATGTGCAGAGCTGGGGTGGCTTGGTCGGATTCCCTGACTAAAAATATTGATACCCTTGACAGGGACAGTATTTTATTGACTATAGAGCATTTAAAGGATGCATTTCTATATATGCGAGATGCACAGAGGGATATTTGCACTCTGGCATCAAGAGTAAGTGCGATGTCCATATCTGCCAGAAGATGTTTATGGACACGACAGTGGTCAGGTGATGCAGATTCCAAACGGCACAAAGGTGTATTGCCGTATAAAGGAAGAGGAGTTATTTGGGGTCGGTCCATCGGACCTGGTGGCCACGGCAACTGCTGGAAAATCCACCGTTTTTTACCCTAAGTCACATCTCTGCAGAAAAAGACACCGTCTTTTCAGCTTCAGTCCTTTCGTCCCTATAAGAGTCATATCTGCCCAGGGATAGAGGAAAGGGAAGAAGACTGCAGCAGGCAGCCCATTCCCAGGAACAGAAGCGTTCCACCGCTTCTGACAAGCTCTCAGCATGACGCTGAGACCGTACAGGACCCCTGGATCCTACAAGTAGTATCCCAGGGGTACAGATTGGAATGTCGAGACGTTTCCCCTGCGCAGGCTCCTGAAGTCTGCTTTACCAAGGTCTCCCTCCGACAAGGAGGCAGTATGGGAAACAATTCACGAGCTGTATTCCCAGCAGGTGATAATTAAATTACCCCTCCTACAACAAGAAAAGGGGTATTATTCCACACTATATTGGGGTACTGAAGCCCGAAGGCTAGGTGAGACCTATTCTAAATCTAAAAAAATTTGAACACTTACAAAGGTTCAAATCAAGATGGAGTCACTCAGAGCAGTGATAACGAACCGGGAAGAAGGGGACTATATGGTGTCCCGAGACATCAGGGATGCTTACCTCCATGTCCCAAATTTGCCCTTATCACTAAGGGTACCTCAGGTTCGTGGTACAGAACTGTCACTATCAGTTTCAGACGCTGCCGTTTGGATTGTCCACGGCACCCCGGGTCTTTACCAAGGTAATGGCCGAAATGATGGTTCTTCTTCGAAGAAAAGGCGTCTTAATTATCCCTTACTTGGACGATCTCCTGATAAGGGCAAAGTCCAGGGAACAGTTGGAGGTCGGAGTAGCATGATCCCGACAACAAGTCTCCTGTGCTTAGGGATGATTCTGGACACAGTCCAGAAAAAGGTGTTTCTCCCGGAAGAGAAAGCCAGGTAGTTATCCGAGCTAGTCAGGAACCTCCTAAAATCAGTGCATCATTGCACAAGGGCCATGGTAAAAAAATGGTGACTTCCTTCGAAGCAATTCCAGTCGGCAGATTTCATGCAAGAACTTTTCAGTGGGATCTGCTGGACAAATGGTCCGGATCGCATCTTCAGATGCATCAGCGGATAACCCCATATCCAAGGACAAGGGTGTCTCTCCTGTGGTGGTTACAGAGTGCTCATCTTCTAGAGGGCCGCAGATTCGGCATTCAGTTTTGGATGTTGGTGACCACGGAGGCCAGCCCGAGAGGCTGGGGAGCAGTCACACAAGGAAAAAATTTCCAGGGAGTGTGATCAAGTCTGGAGACTTTTCTCCACATAAATATAGCTAAGGGTAAATTTATAATGCTCTAAGCTTAGCAAGACCTCTGCTTCAAGGTCAGCCGGTATTGATCCAGTGGGATAAAACATCACGGCAGTCGCCCACGTAAATAGACAGGGCGGCACAAGAAGCAGGAGGGCAGTGGCAAAAACTGCAAGGACTTTTCGCTGGGCGGAAAATCATGTGATAGCACTGTCAGCAGTGTTTCATTCCGGGAATGGAAACTGGGAAGCAGACTTCCTCAGTAGGCACGACCTCCACCCGGCAGAGTGGGAACTTCATGAGGAAGTTTTCCACATGATTGTAAACCGTTGGGAATTACCAAAGGTGGACATGATGGCGTCCCGTCTGAACAAAAAACGGGACAGGTATTGCGCCAGGTTAAGAGACCCTCAGGCAATAGCTGTGGACGTTCTGGTAACACCGTGGGTGTACCAGTCGGTGTATGTGTTCCATCCTCTGCTTTTCATACCTAAGGTACTGAGAATTATAAGACGTAGAGGAGTAAGAACTATACTCATGGCTCCGGATTGGCCAAGAAGGACTTGGTACCCGGAACTTCAAGAGATGCTCACAGAGGACTTATGGCCTCTGCCGCTAAGAAGGGACTTGTTTCAGCAAGTACCATGTCTGTTCCAAGACTTACCGCAGCTGCGTTTGACGGCATGGCGGTGGAACGCCGGATCCTAAGGGAAAAGGCATTCAGGAAGAGGTCATTCCTACCCTGGTCAAAGCCAGAAAGGAGGTGACCGCACAACATTATCACCACATGTGGCGAAAATATGTTGCGTTGTGTGAGGCCAGGAAGGCCCCACGAAGAAATTTCAACTCGGTCGATTCCTGCATTTCCTGCAAACAGGAGTGTCTATGGGCCTCAAATTGGGGTCCATTAAGGTTCAAATTTCGGCCCTGTCGATTTTTCTTCCAGAAAGAATTGGCTTCAGTTCCTGAAGTCCAGAAGTTTGTCAAGGGAGTATTGCATATACAACCCCCTTTTGTGCCTCCAGTGGCACTGTGGGATCTCAACGTAGTTCTGGGATTCCTCAAAACACATTGGTTTAAAACCAGTCAAATCTGTGGATTTGAAGCATCTCACATGAAAAGTGAACATGCTCTTGGACCTGGCCTGGACCAGGCGAGTGTCAAATTGGTGGTTTTTTTCTCAAAAAAGCCCATATCTGTTTGTCCATTCGGACAGGGCAGAGCTGCGGACTCGTCCCCAGTTCTCTCCCTAAGGTGGTGTCAGTGTTTCACCTGAACCAGCTTATTGTGGTGTCTTGCGCCTACTAGGGACTTGGAGGACTCCAAGTTGCTAGATGTGGTCAGGGCCCTGAAAATATAGGTTCCAGGACGGCTGGAGTCAGGAAAACTGACTTGCTGTTATCCTGTATGCACCCAACAAACTGGGTGCTCTTGCTTCTAAGCAGACTTTTGCTAGTTGGATGTGTAATACAATTCAGCTTGCACATTCTGTGGCAGGCCTGCCACAGCCAAAATATGTAAATGCCCATTCCACAAGGAAGGTGGGCTCATCTTGGGCGGCTGCCCGAGGGGTCTCGGCTTTACAACTTTGCCGAGCGGCTATTTAGTCAGGGGCAAACACGTTTGTAAAATCCTACAAATTTGATAACCTGGCTAAGGAGGACCTGGAGTTCTCTCATTCGGTGCTGCAGAGTCATCCGCACTCTCCCGCCCGTTTGGGAGCTTTGGTATAATCCCCATGGTCCTTTCAGGAACCCCAGCATCCACTAGGACGATAGAGAAAATAAGAATTTACTTACCGATAATTCTATTTCTCGGAGTCCGTAGTGGATGCTGGGCGCCCATCCCAAGTGCGGATTATCTGCAATACTTGTACATAGTTACAAAAATCGGGTTATTATTGTTGTGAGCCATCTTTCAGAGGCCCCGCTGTTATCATACTGTTAACTGGGTTCAGATCACAGGTTGTACAGTGTGATTGGTGTGGCTGGTATGAGTCTTACCCGGGATTCATAAATCCTTCCTTATTGTGTACGCTCGTCCGGGCACAGTATCCTAACTGAGGCTTGGAGGAGGGTCATAGGGGGAGGAGCCAGTGCACACCACCTGATCCTAAAGCTTTACTTTTTGTGCCCTGTCTCCTGCGGAGCTGCTATTCCCCATGGTCCTTTCAGGAACCCCAGCATCCACTACGGACTCCGAGAAATAGAATTATCGGTAAGTAAATTCTTATTTTCCCAGCTGCCTAGCCCTAATCCTCCCTGTTTATTGCCCCCCCCCCCCCCCCTCCCTCCGCTTAATTCCTAACCCTTCCCCCTTAGTGTCTTAACCTAACCCCCCTCCCCGCAGCCTTTCAATCCCCCCCAATTCTCAGTGGTGGCTGTTTGAGGGAGACAGTGGTGTGACTGGTGGAGGGCAGAGGGAACAGCAGAGAATGAGAAGATGAGGCAAGCAGCATTGTTGATGATTGAGTGAAGAGGAGGCAGAAGTTTAGGAGCTCAGAGAGGAGTAGATTGTAGTAATCTCGGCAGGGCCAAGGGTGTGGGTCTTAGTGGCCTCTAGAGCAATTTATCTCCCAGTATAGTGAGGAATCGTGTGTCCAGGGCTCCCGCAATTCAGAAGAAACTCACTTGTGTACCCACAGCCAATGGTTACTCTCCAAACTAGAGAGCCGATGTTACAGCAAAGAAGGTATTCTCTGTATAAGAAAGGACCCTGGATTTCAATGAATTTACCTATAAAGTGTATTGAGCGATAATCTGGGGCTGTGTTTAGCATTTACATTCATTTGGGCTTTGCGCAATTAAGCAAGTATCTCGGACTGTAGGGCCTTTTACATTTTTTGTGCCAAATCATTCTGAGCAGAGGGATCTCTTTGCAAGTCACCTTTGCATACACTCTACTTGTCAGTCAGCTGACCAGTGCAGCCAACGGTCATACACAGTAATGTCTGCCAGCGTATATCTCCAGATAAATGGCCGCCCAGTCAGGGCTTCCTCTGATGTGGGAAGAAGTTGGGGATCTCTGTCGTAGGCAGTGGCGCCAAAAGGGGAAGGGGTTGGAATGGGTAAAAATTGCCTGGGCTGCTGGAGGGGCCAACAGGGGGTCCCAGAGTCTGCTACCCCGTCACCCTGAGTATACCTATGCTGGGATCCGGCTGACGGCGGCACCATCTTCCCAGTGATATCTACAGGAAGATGGCGCCGCACTTAGAAAGTAAAGACTCTGACGCTGTGCCTTTACCGGGACCCAGTTTGACTCTCGACGGCCCTGGTTGTAGGACAGATATTTCCTGGCCTCTGCAGCAGGTGACTTATGCAGCACCATGAGTGCCGCAAGCCACCCCATGGTGACTGAGTAATCCAATGCTGCGTCCTGGAACACTGGTTGGATCACTGCTGCAGCAGGAGGCGTCTACTTGTAATAGGCGACTCCTGCTGCACCACCATGCAGCAGTGACAGCAACTCCATCTGAGTGACTCCCCTAGACGCTTCACTTACATCTGGATGCAATGTGGAAGCCTTTGGCAGACCAAGCCAGACTTTAGTGCTGCTGTCTGTGAGCATCCGCCTAGCGGGCTGGTGCTGCCCTTATTCTGTGGATGTTCTGAGAGGGGGAAAGAGTTATATGTGGAAGCAGGAGGTGGGCGCTCTCACCCCTCATTCCTGATAGTGATTCCATTAGCCCTGTGCACTCTGTTGCCTTAGACTTGGTTCTCCTTCTAAGTCTGCTTCCCCATTACCTGGATGACCTAGTCTGACATACCAATAGCATTAAAATGCAGCTATTCACATACCAAATGTAAAAATAAATTAATACAGCAACTTATTTCAAAGCACTGTTTGACAGGTACTGTATGTGGCATATATAATTAGATTGATGCACATAAATCAACATCACTGTTGATTTATGGGAGGTCTGCATAGGTTACATAGCATCAATCTTCTAGATGTGACATAGTGAATTAACAAGAAAAAAAGCTGGGAGTCGAATCCCAAATGCTACAACGCCAAAATATGCGGATACTGGGAGAGAAGCGAAGTCAGCTGAGGATATGTACATTGCCTGATCGCATGCTAAGGTGGCAGGAGTATTCCCCTCCCCCACGCACTCCCATCACCACCTCTTCCTCTCGGCTACATTTAGCCGGTACAGAATGAGAAAGCACAGTGGGGCTACCTGGGGTATAGTGATTCCCTGTTACCACCCGTTACTGACTCCTCTTCCTGTGACGCAAGAGGTTTAGTCCACCCCTAGAACAGCTCCTGGGTGTGTGCGGTCACACTGCTACAGCACCTCCAGGGTGGTGATGGCGAATTCCTCACTGGTCTTTGTGTGGGGCAGTCTGCTGTGGTAGTGCAAAGTGCCAGTTTGGAGACACTGGGCTCTAACTCAGGCCTGAAAAAGCAAATTCCCCCAGCACACTGCAATACAAATACAGAGATCTCAGTTACATACATTTGCTAACATATGGTAAGTCACCTGATACGCTTAACAACTTGCGTCTGTTGGTCTTGGCCTTCCTGTGTTTTCTGCTGGTTTGCCTTTGTCTTAGTGTCTCTGAATATGATCGCCATGGCGGAAGGTTCAAAGGCTTAACATGTACTGCGACATCATAGGTCACCTTAATTATCTTCCAGAGCGTGTGTCTTGCCAACATATGGGGATGCGCTGAGGGCAGTTTGCTTGAAAAGATTTTCCAAACTTGATAAGCAGAAGCATGGCTTTCAGCCTAGTCTGGTCTGGCTGAGGGTGTTGCTCGAGATCTGGAATAAAGCATCCGTACCAACTGTCACCCTCTGCGCATTAGGGAAAGAATCAAAGAATTGCATTCCCAAAACACTAAGCTAAAGGACTTTCCCATTTCACAAAGGACAAACAAAATATACTTTGGAAGGCTTAGTGAATTAAAGTCTAAATATGAGAAGCTCTTTGACATTGTGGAGGTAATTCGGATCTGATCGCTGGGCAGTGACTTTTGTTGTCCTGCATTTAGATAGTTGCCGCCTACAGGTGGAGTGTATTTGAGCTGTGTGCGATCGCAATTGTTGCTGAGCTGCACAAATTTAGCCACTGCGATCACATCAGCCTGTTCGGGACCGGATTTGACGTCCGACACCCGCCCTTTCAACGCTTGGACACACCTGCATTTTTCCAAACACTCCATGAAAACGATCAGTTGACATCCACAAATGCCCTCTTCCTGTCTATCTCCTTGCGATCGCCCGTGCGATAGATCCTTCGAACAAAGCTGTCGCTGACCGGCGATCCCCTTTGCAGCCGTGCGGTGCATGCGCAGTTCGGATCTGATTGCCCGCTGTGCGAAAACGCTTCCCATTGAAGGTATTGGAAAGTTATTAAAGTTGTAGGGAATTTACAGCATAAAGACTCAGAATTGACATTCTTTCAGATATTCCAGAGCAGTGGTTCTCAACTCCAGTTCTAAAGCATCCCTAACCAGTCATGTTTTGTGTTTGTTTTTTTTTTTTTTTTTTAAATCCTTTTGCTGGGTCAATAATTATCCCACCTACTTCCACAGACCTAAATCCTGAAACCGTGATTTTTGGGGAAGCATGAGGGTTGAGAACCACCTTCAAGAGGGTTCTCACCTTTTCTAAAATTTCAGAGTCCGTTTCAGTATATACGTCTGCAGTGGGTACACCATCCGCACCTTCTTCTTTTTATAAATCGTTTAAGATCAGTTCTCAAACCTTGCAGAATGTCTGTACACACATAAAATTGATCATCGAACATCTATGCCTTCCAAAGCTGGAGTAGAATTCAATTGACAGCAATCTGTTAAATGCATTTCTCTATTTCTATACGGAGAATGAAGGATGATGTCCAGAGGTACATCTGTGCCACACTTAACAAGATTATCTGATTATCTGTTTGGATTTAAACAGTAAATGAATTACCAACGTATATATTCTTCCTCAATTCTACAGGAAATTCTAAAAATCTTTATTTTCCCCCAAATTACCTGCTGTCTATTGCTGACTATATTCCACACAGAGACACGCGCGAGATCCCCTGGAGTGCATTTCAAAGAAAGTGCCGCTTCATTAATATTAAGCCTTTGCTGATTCCAGGATAATTAACTCATGACTTCCTACATCCCAAAACCAATCTCATCCCCAAAACTGCAAAGCCTTATAAAACAGCTGCCGCATGGTGCCAGAACTTGATCTCTTTTGGACATCCACTATTCCAGTGCATAGTGTCATCTATTAAATATAACGTGCTATTAAAGTTGCACACACCTAAACACACTATCCACATTTCCTGTTTGTTCACTTCTCATTAGGTGCATTGTGCCAACATCTCCCCTTGATGGCGCTACAGCATGAGAGTTTTTGTACTGGTGGACCTCTTAGCTGCGTGCCCTGGATTTCTGGCCACAAGCATAATATATACATGGGTAGATATAAGGTAGACGTCACTGCTATCACAGATAAGTTATGAACAATCAGAAAATTCAGCATAAGACATGTCAGGATTGTACAAGAAAGATATGGGACATACTGTAAAGAGGACTCTCCTAGTGAGCTTACAATCTAGAGGGGGGTAAATGAAAGGTGGCATAAAGGTACATAAGTAAATGTGTTGGATGGTGGAAGTAGTGGGTCTGAGAGGGGATATGTTGGGCAAGCTTGATGAGGTCCAATTTGGGGGAGCGGTTGAATGTTTGGGGAAGAGTCTCTCTGTAAGTGAAGTCTTGGAGAGATGCATGAAAGCAGGTTATGAGAGGTTAGAGTTTATGGCCTGAGGCAAGAGTGGTTAGGGTTTACTGCATGGCGAGGCCAGAGTTGTATGGAGGAGTATTGGTGTGAGCAGCCTGACCTGAATACTGGAAGCAATAAGAGCCAGCCAAGAGATTGGAGTGGGCCAATGGAAAAGGAAGATAAGACTAGTTTTAACATTTAGGATGGGTTGTAGGGCGGAGATGTGGGTGAGGTAAAGCCCAGCACACCAGGAGGTTACTATAGTTAAGGTGGGAAATAATGAGCAAGTGGACCAGGGTTTTAGTGATTTTTGAGGAAAGGGTAATTGTTGAGATGGAGCATTCAGCAAGGATGCAAGAGGGCATGTATTTGCGGGTTGAAGTGGAGTAGGGTGACTGAGGCATAATATTTGAAAAAACTCCAAAAAACTTTCTCTATCATCCATAAGGGATACTGGGGACCTTAGTACAATGGGTATAGAAGTGGTCCAAAGGAGCCAGTGCACTTTAAATTTCTTTAACGGGGTGTGCTGGCTCCACCCCTCTATGCCCTCTCCTACAGCTCAGATTGGAAAAATGTGCATTCAGGAGAGGATGCACACTCTGGAGCTCCAGAGGTTTTTCTTCAGTTTAGCTTCTGTTAGTTATTTTCAGGTAAGCTGTCTGGGCAACAGCTTACCTGCACCGAGGGACGCTGGGGAAGGGACAGATACCGGCCTCGTTTAGAGGTGCTGAGACATATCCCGCTGAAAGGACAACGGTACTTGGGGTCAGTGTACCGCAGGCATTGTGCTCTCGCGCACACACCCACAGCCCGCCCCCCAGCACAGAGCCTGAAGGTCGGCAAAGTGGTGAGTGACAACCGGGGGCCCCGCTAGGGAGGGACCCGGTTCCTATGTGCAGTATGAACGCGTGGCAGGCATACGGACGTCCCTGGCAGTGAACCCATTAACCCCCCCACCCCCACCCTGCGTAGACTGGCAGCGATAGTGACAATAGGTGATTGTACCTTATTTTACACACTTTGGAGACATTTGCTAGTATAAATACCAGCATAGCTCTGGCGCCATTGTAAGGGGTGGAGCTTCCTCAGAGCGGGACCAGCAGCTTCTTGGCGCCATTTCCTGCACACAGAGCACTGTTGCAGGACTGCCAGCTCCTCCAAGGGATCCTCCACGGCCAGACACTGGTACAGGGGGGGTGTAGTTAAGGGGGAGAACCCGCTGTGAGACCTATATATTAGGCTTCTCAAGCACTATATACAAAATTGCCTCACTTCTAACTATATAATTGTTAGTTCTCAGGCTGGTGCTGTTCCCTCCTCTCCGAGTGTCTCCACACAATAGTCTGGGCAGGCTTGATTGTACCTGTTGTTCTCTGTATTTGTGTGAATGTAAATGTCCTCTGTCAGCATGGTGAAAAAAGCTGTGTGCGCTGTTTGTCACCAAGTTTTCCCCCTCTCCTGCAGATTCTCTCATGTATGAACAATGCAGTCAGCCCTCACAAGATAGTGGGGCTTCAGGGGGTGATTTGCAGGAGCCTGCGTGGCTCAGCTCTATAAGATCTATGATGGCTGACATGTCAAAAGAACTGACTACTGCTAGATGAGAAAGGCAGCAGTTACAACAATCTATGGCTGCTCTGGCAAAAGATAGGGCAGACAGTGGACGTGTTTCCACTCTATCAAATCCGTTACCCCAAAAAAGGGTGTTACCTGATATACTCTCAGAATTTGAGGAGGAGGTACCAGAGGTAGAGGAGGGGGAAGAGCTGGAGTCTAATACTGAGTTAGATGATTCCTCTGCTGCACAGGGAGTAGACTTACTTATCATTGCTATAAAGGATGTCTTAAATATTCCTGGAAATGAGACAGATGTGCAGCAATCCTTTTTCTCTTTCATCCACTAGGGGACACTGGAGCAGTCCATTAGGGGTGTGAAGCTTGCAACCGGAGGTGTGGCACAATCTAAAATTAGCATTGTCTGCACAGCCGGCTCCTCCCCCTTCACGTCCCTTCTCCCTCAGTTTGAAAAATTGTGCCAAGGAGGTACAAGCACAAGAGGGGAGCTCTTGCTCCCTGAAGAATTATTTCCTTATTTTATTTTCTCTGCATCTGACCCAATCCCTCCTAACTAAAAGGAGGGTGCAGGTTTTTTAAAAGAACAAATACGGTAAATGCCCGATCCCACCTAAATGAAAGGGGGTGCACGCTTTACCAGAAGAAAAGGCTGCGTCCCCCTAATAAAAGGGGGACAAAGTTCAAGTTTCAGAGACAATGATTCCAGCTTAAGGGGTCTGCATCTCTATAATGACAACAACTGTGAGTACTGGTTGTTTAATTTAGGCTCATAGCAGAGATCCCGGTCAGCGGCGCTGCAGGGAGTGTGTGCGCCTGACCGTAGTTTTATGCCTGCCTTAGAGTAAGCCAGCATTAGGCTTCTAGCTGCGGCCGGAATATCCTCAGCCGCCACTTAGCACTGTTAATTATGAAAGCGGTGAGATCTCAGTCAAAGGCGCAGCAGGGAGTGTATACGCCTGGCCGGTGTTTTTCTACCCGCCCTAGAAGCCCCAGCGTTCAGCTCCTAGCGGAGACCGGAACATCCTCGGCCGCTGCTAGCGCTGTTAATCACAGTGGCGGGGAGATTACGGTCAGCGGGGCAGCAGGACGCCTGTGCGCCTGACCGGAGGTTTTCTGCCCGCCTTAGAGGAAGTCCCAGCGTCCAGTTCTTGGCGGCGGCCGGAGAATCCTCCGGCTGCTGCTGGCGCTCTTACTCACGGCGGCGGCATATAGATACAGAGCCCCGTCGCAGCCGCATTTTTAGTACTGCCGCAGGGCGAATGGGTGCGGGGCGCCTACTATAGCAAGCGTCCACAGATAGTAGATGTGACGCACAAATTTCAATTGCGCCCATCTTCATAAGAGGGAGCAGGCGCCAAATAGGGTTAGGGGGAAGATACGCCCGCTATCATTATGCAAACCAGTTGGATCAGAGGGAGGGATATTACACTAGATAGAGCTCCCTCTGCTGGTAACAATTATAGTACTGAACATAATATGTAATGTCATACAATTTTCTCTGACGTCCTAGTGGATGCTGGGGACTCCGTAAGGACCATGGGGATTAGCGGCTCCGCAGGAGACTGGGCACAACTAAAGAAAGCTTTAGGACTACCTGGTGTGCACTGGCTCCTCCCACTAAGACCCTCCTCCAGACCTCAGTTAGATTTTTGTGCCCGGCTGAGCTGGATGCACACTAGGGGCTCTCCTGAGCTCCTAGAAAGAAAGTATATTTAGGTTTTTTATTTTACAGTGAGATCTGCTGGCAACAGACTCACTGCAGCGAGGGACTAAGGGGAGAAGAAGCGAACCTACCTAACAGGTGGTAGTTTGGGCTTCTTAGGCTACTGGACACCATTAGCTCCAGAGGGATCGACCGCAGGACCCGACCTTGGTGTTCGTTCCCGGAGCCACGCCGCCGTCCCCCTTACAGAGCCAGAAGCATGAAGAGTCCGGAAAAATCGGCGGCAGAAGACTTCGTTCTTCACCAAGGTAGCGCACAGCACTGCAGCTGTGCGCCATTGCTCCTCATGTACACCTCACACTCCGGTCACTGATGGGTGCAGGGCGCTGGGGGGGGCGCCCTGAGGGCAATATATGACACCTTGGCTGGCAAATCTACATCATATATAGTCCTAGAGGCTATATAGATGTAAAATTACCCCTGCCAGTATTCCAGAAAAAGCGGGAGAAAGTCAGCCGAAAAAGGGGTGGGGCTTCTCCCTCAGCACACTGGCGCCATTTTCTCTTCACAGTGCAGCTGGAAGACGGCTCCCCAGGCTCTCCCCTGTTGTTTTCAGGCTCAAAGGGTTAAAAAGAGAGGGGGGGCACTAAATTTAGGCGCAATATATGTATACAAGCAGCTATTTGGGGAAAAATCACTCAGTTATAGTGTTAATCCCTGCATTATATAGCGCTCTGGTGTGTGCTGGCATACTCTCTCTCGGTCTCTCCAAAGGACTTTGTGGGGTCCTGTCCTCAGTCAGAGCATTCCCTGTGTGTGTGCGGTGTGTCGGTACGGCTGTGTCGACATGTTGGATGAGGAAGGTTACGTGGAGGCGGAGCAGAGGCCGATAAATGGGATGTCGCCCCCTGTGGGGCCGACACTAGAGTGGATGGATAGGTGGAAGGTATTAACCGACAGTGTCAACTCCTTACATAAAAGGCTGGATGACGTAACAGCTGTGGGACAGCCGGCTTCTCAGCCCGCGCCTGCCCAGGCGTGTCAAAGGCCATCAGGGGCTCAAAAAACGCCCGTTACCTCAGATGGCAGACACAGATGTCGACACGGAGTCTGACTCCAGTGCCGACGAGGTTGAGACATATACACAATCCACTAGGAACATGCGTTACATGATCTCGGCAATGAAAAATGTGTTACGCATTTTCTGACATGAACCCAGGTACCACATAAAAGGGGTTTTATTTTTGGGGAGAAAAAGCAGCCAGTGTTTTGTTCCCCCATCAGATGAATGAATGAAGTGTGTAAAGAAGCGTGGTTTCCCCCGATAAGAAACTGGTAATTTCTAAAAAGTTACTGATGGAGTACCCTTTCCCGCCAGAGGATAGGTCACGTTGGGAGATATCCCTTAGGGTGGATAAGGCGCTCACACGTTTGTCAAAAGGTGGCACTGCCGTCTTAGGATACGGCCACCTTGAAGGAACTTGCTGATAAAAAGCAGGAGGCGATCCTGAAGTCTGTATTTACACACTCAGGTTATATACTGAAACCTGCAATTGCCTCAGCATAAATAGTGCTGCTGCAGCGTGGTCTGATACCCTGTCAGATAATATTAATACGCTAAGACAGGGATAATATTTTGCTAACATTGAGCATATTTAAGACGTTGGGGTAAATTTACTAAGAATCGTATTTTCCCGTTTGAGGTCAAAGTTCAATCACGAATGACATCGAAAGTGTAAATATGCAACTTTTTGAATTGATTACGACTAATTTACTAAGCTGCCGTATTCTGCATTTTCGGTTTTTCCGATGTCGATGTCATTCGGTTTTTTAGGCAGTGTTTTACGTGAGTGACTTGTAAAACACTGCCGACTTTAATACAATGAATCTCGGACGGATCTGAGAGATCCGTGCTGGGCTTCATTGTGCACCTTGTAAAAAAAAAAAAAATGTTTAAACTTTAAAAAAAAATGAGTGGGGTCCCCCCTCCTAAGCCAAACCAGCCTCGGGCTCTTTGAGCCGGCCCTGGTTGCAAAAATATGGGAAAAAAATTGACAGGGGTTCCCCCATATTTAAACAGCCAGCACCGGGCTCTGCGCCTGGTCCTGGTTCCAAAAATACGGGGGACAAAAAGCGTAGGGGTCCCTAGTTGGATATCTGATGCCACGGCCGCAAGGCACTGTATAAATGTGACCCTCGGCTGTGGCATTATCTGTCCAGCTAGTGGAGCCCGGTGCTGGTTTCAAAAATACGGGGGACCCCTACGCTTTTTGTCCCCCGTATTTTTGGACCCAGGACCAGGCGCAGAGCCCGGTGCTGGTTGTTTAAATATGGGGGAACCCCTGTCAATTTTTTTCCCATATTTTGGCAACCAGGGCCGGTCAAAGAGCCCGAGGCTGGTTTGGTTTAGGAGGGGGGATCCCACGCATTTTTTTTTTTTTTTAAATTAAAACATTTCCCACCCCTTCCCACTGAAAAACATGCACGGATCTCATGGATCCGTGCATGCCTATACAAACATGGGATAAAAAAGCAGGTCTGTTTTGTTTTAGCACTTTTTCACGATTTGTATTTCATCACGGCAGTGTTTGGCTATTGTCGGCAGTGTTTGTGTTTTGCACTTTTTAGTAAATTCCCGATTTCTACCAAATAGCAGGCGTATTTGACCGATGGTGTATTGATTCGTGATTTTTTCCTAGGACTTACAAAATATTACGAATGCCCTCATCACTGCCGTGATTTTTGCTTAGTAAATTACCGAGATGACACTTTGAAGAAAAAACGGCATCTCGGTCAAAATCGGGACCTTAGTAAATATACCCCGTTGTCTTATATATAAAGGATGCACAGAGGGATATTTGCCGGCTGGCATCCTGAATTAATGCAATGTCCATTCTGCCAGGAGGGTATTAGAAACCCGGCAGTGGACAGGTGATGCTGCCTGTAAAAGGCACATGGAGTTTCTGCCTTATAAGGGTGAGGAATTGTTTGGGGATGGTCTCTGGGACCTCGTATCCACAGCAACAGCTGGGAATAAAATTTTTTTACCTCAGGTTTCCTCACAGCCTAAGAAAGCACCGTATTTTCAGGTACAGTCCTTTCGGCTTCAGAAAAGCAAGCGGGTCAAGGGCGCTTCCTTTCTGCACAGAGACAAGGGAAGAAGGAAAAAAGCTGCACCAGCAGCCAGTTCCCAGGATCAAAAATCTTCCCCCGCTTCCTCTGAGTCCACCGCATGACGCTGGGGCTCCACAGGTGGAGACAAGAGCGGTAGGGGCGCGTCTCGGGAACTTCAGGGACCAGTGGGCTTGCCCACAGGTGGATCTCTAGGTTCTGCAAATAGTATCACAGGGATACAGGCTGAAGTTCGAGGCGACTCCCCCTCGCCGTTACCTCACATCAGCCTTGCCTGCTGCCCTCGGAGAAAGGTAGTACTGGCGGCAATTCACAAGCTGTACTTCCAGCAGGTGAAATCAAGGTACCCCTCCTTCAACAAGGCCGGGGTTACTATTCCAAAATGTTGTGGTACCGAAACCAGACGGTTCGGTGAGACCCATTCTAAAATGGAAAGCCTTGAACACTTAAATACAAAGGTTCAAGTTCAAAATGGAATCGCTCAGGGCGATTATTGCAAGCCTGGAGAATTTCATGGTATCACTGGACATCAAGGATGATTACCTGCATGTCCCTATTTACCCTCTTCACCAGGAATACCTCAATATTGTGGTACAGGATTGTCATTACCAATTCCAGACGTTGCCGTTGGTCTGTCCCCGGCACCGAGGTATTTACCAAGGTAATGGCCGAAATAATTATCCCGTACTTGGACGATCTCCTTATAAAGGCGAGGTCCAGGGAGCAGTTGTTCGTCGGAGTAGCACTATCTCGGGAAGTGCTACAACAGCACGGCTGGTTTCTGAATATTCCAAAGTCGCAGCTGGTTCCTACGACGCGTCTACTGTTCCTGGGTATGGTTCTGGACACAGGACAGGATAAAAAGGTTTTCTCCCGGAGGAGAAGTCCAAGGAGTTGTTGTCTCTAGACAGAGACCTCCTAATACGTATACAGGTGTCGGTGCATCAATGCACGCGAGCCCTGGGAAAGATGGTTGCTTCTTATGAAGAAATTCCATTCGCCAAGTCCCATGCAAGGATCTTCCAGTGGGATCTGTTGGACAAGTGGTCCGGGTCGCATCTTCAGATGCATCGGCGGATAACCTTGTCTCCAAGGGTCAGGGTGTCGCTATTGTGGTGGCTGCAGAGTGCTCATCTTCTAGGGGGCCGCAGATTCGGCATACAGGACTGGGTCCTGGTGACCACGGATGCCAGCCTTCGAGGCTGGGGGGCAGTCACACAGGGAAGGAACTTCCAAGGCTATGGAAAAGTCAGAAGACTTCCCTACACATAAATATTCTGGAACTGAGGGCATTTACAATGCCTTAAGTCAGGCTAGACCCCTGCTTCAACACCGGCCGGTGCTGATCCAGTCAGACAACATCACGGCGGTCGCTCATGTAAACCGACAGGGCGGCACAAGAAGCAGGATGGCGATGGCAGAAGCCACAAGGATTCTCCGATGGGCGGAAAATCATGTGTTAGCACTGTCAGCAGTGTTCATTCCCGGAGTGGACAACTGAGAAGCAGACTTTCTCAGAAGACACGACCTCCACCCGGGAGAGTGGGGACTTCATCCAGAAGTCTTCCAAATGATTGTACACCGTGGGGAAAGGCCACAGGTGGACATGATGCCGTCCCGCCTCAACTAAAAGTTACAAAGATATTGCGCCAGGTCAAGGACCCTCAGGCGATAGCTGTGGACGCTCTGGTAACACCGTGGGTGTACCAGTCGATGTATGTGTTCCCTTCTCTGCCTCTCTTACCCAGGGTAATGAGAATAATAAGAAGGAGAGGAGTAAGAACTATACTCATTGTTCCGGGTTGGCCAAGAAGAGCTTGGTAACCAGAACTCCAAGAAATGATCTCAGAGGACCTATGGCCTCTGCCGCTCAGACAGGACCTGCTGCAGCAGTGGGCCTGTCTGTTCAAAGACGTACCGCGGCTGCGTTGACGGCATGGCGGTTGAACGCCGGATCCTGAAGGAAAAGGGAATTCCGGAGGAAGTTAGCCCTACGCTATTTAAAGCTAGGAAAGAAGTGAACGCAAACCATTATCACCGCATATGGCGAAAATATGTTGCGTACTGTGAGGCCAGGAAGGCCCCAAAGGAGAAATTTCAGCTAGGTCGATTTCTGCACTTCCTACAGTCAGAGGTGACTATGGGCCTAAAATTGGGTTCCATTAAGGTCCAGATTTCGGCTCTATCGATTTTCTTCCAAAATTGAACTGGCTTCACTGCCTGAAGTTCAGACTTTTGTTAAGGGGGTGCTGCATAGTCAGCCCCCGTTTGTGCCTCCAGTGGCACCATGAGATCTCAACGTGGTGTTGGATTTCCTGAAGTCGCATTGGGTTGAGCCACTTGAATCCGTGGAGCTATAATACCTCACGTGGAAAGTGGTCATTCTGTGGGCCTTGACGTCGGCCAGGCGTGTATCAGAATTGGCGGCTTTGTCATACAAAAGCCTTTATCTGTTTTTTATATGGATAAGGCGGAATTGAGGACTCGTTCCCAATTCCTTCCTAAGGTGGTATCCGTTTTTCATGTGAACCAACCTATTGTGGTGCCTGCGGCTACTTGGGACTTGGAGGATTCCAAGTTACTGGACGTAGTCAGGGCCCTGAAAAGTATATGTTTCCAGGACAGCTGGAGTCAGGAAGACTGACTCGCTATTTATCCTGTATGCACCCAACAAGCTGGGTGCTCCTGCTTCTAAGCAGACGATTGCTCGCTGGATCTGTAGCACGATTCAACTTGCACATTCTGCGGCTGGACTGCCGCATCCTAAATCTGTAAAAGCCCATTCCACGAGGAAAGTGGGCTCTTCTTGGGCGGCTGCCCGAGGGGTCTCGGCTTTACAACTTTGCCGAGCTGCTACTTGGTCAGGGGCAAACACGTTTGCAAAATTTTACAAATTTGATACCCTGGCTGAGGAGGACCTTGAGTTCTCTCATTCGGTGCTGCAGAGTCATCCGCACTCTCCCGCCCGTTTGGGAGCTTTGGTATAATCCCCATGGTCCTTACGGAGTCCCCAGCATCCACTAGGACGTCAGAGAAAATAAGATTTTACTCACCGGTAAATCTATTTCTCGTAGTCCGTAGTGGATGCTGGGCACCCGTCCCAAGTGCGGACTGTCTGCAATACTTGTATATAGTTATCGTTAACTAAAAGGGTTATTGTTATGAGCCATCTGTTGAGAGGCTCTGTTATGTTCATACTGTTAACTGGGTATCATATCACGAGTTATACGGTGTGATTGGTGTGGCTGGTATGAGTCTTACCCGGGATTCAAAATCCTTCCTTATTGTGTCAGCTCTTCCGGGCACAGTATCCTAACTGAGGTCTGGAGGAGGGTCTTAGTGGGAGGAGCCAGTGCACACCAGGTAGTCCTAAAGCTTTCTTTAGTTGTGCCCAGTCTCCTGCGGAGCCGCTAATCCCCATGGTCGTGACGGAGTCCCCAGCATCCACTACGGACTACGAGAAATAGATTTACCGGTGAGTAAAATCTTATTTTAAGTTATCTTTCCAAAGGATTTCTACTAAAGATCCTGTGGAAAACAATAGGAAGCGATGGTTTCGTTAACCACAACAAATCACAGTTGGAGGTGCGTTGGGTGCAGAACGGCTGGTATTTATATATATATAAAAAAAAAAAAAGAAAGATCCAGTTTACCTTTTCTTCATTCATCCGTCAGTCTTTCTCTTCCTCGTTAAAGGGTGAAGCGACTGCAGACTGCTCTGGGTCGGGTGTTAGTCAACAAGGCTAAAGCACCGACCAAGACCTTATATTGGGGATATAGGGGCTGTGGAATCCTCAAATAAGATGGAAGAACCACCCACGCAAGCAGAACCAACTGTGCGCAAGGCGGTTAAATGACCTCTTCCTATTATACCAGAATAAGAGGAAGAGGAGGGTCTCGGATTTCCAGGGCTCCCAATATGTCTACGGCCTTTCTTCTCGTAGTAAAATAGGTGATAGTCAGGCTGAGTGGTATGTATTTGGTAGGGTAAATGGATACGCACTTTGAATGGGCTGCTTCACCCTAATGAAAAGGGTAACAAAGACCTTTGTATCCTGAGAGATAAGGATCCCTTTTGAAGGGACCTGCATCTCTCAGCAGGAGATCCTCGGAAGCAGAGGAATAGGTACAGTGAGTACTGGTTGTAATACAGACATAGTAACTCTACTGCGCAACCCCCCCCCCCCCCCCTCCCCCGCTCTCCCCGTGACTTCTTATAAAAAGAAGAATTACTTTGGTTGCTCAAAGAAAGGTGCACTAAGGTTAACAGCCCTGGGGTGTGCGACTCTAAAAATGGGCACACAACCAAGGGGCAGTACTCCGTCACGGTTAGGAAAACATACCCTGACATACACTGTATTTTAACATTTGAGATGGGCTGCGGGCCTTTCCAGAACAGAGTAATTCATAGTTACAATTACTCCATTCGCAGGGGTATAACAAAATGACCAGAAACGAGATGGAGACCCCTTTCAACGCTACAGTAGGACTAGAGGAGGCCAGTAAAGGCTTCCAGATTCCCAAATACTGTTTTTACCTAGCGGAACGCGTCTGGGTGTTAACCGCTTATACTTACAGGTTAAGAGGGATGTTAACATCCCAATCTGGGCTATATCTCTCAATGGTTTCTGTGACTAACAGGATTGCGGATTTCACAGAAGGGGAAAGGATCCCATATGAATGGTGGGGTTTCCCTTGTCTAGTCTGTTAATGGGACATACTTTTTTTTTTTGTGGGACTGCTATAATAAAGAATGTAGGTTGCAATTGACATGACAAGTTAACTGCTAGTTGCACGACCTCACGGACCTGGGAGGTTCGTGTTTCGGTAAAGGTATAGGTACCGGGTTAGAAGACAGTTTCCCTAGGAGGGGAAGCCTTAATTTGGTCCAATTATTTTCGGACAGGAGGAGTGAGACCGTATCTCTGCCTACCGGGTATTATAGAAATATACCCATAGACAGTATCAGTTATTCTGATCCATTATTATACTAGTTTGGTTCTTAGTCTCGGGCTGGGGGAGTCTTGGATAAAAGAGAATACTCCCAATAACCAGTAGTCATGGCTCACCTTGGACCCCCAATGGGGAGGTAATGGTTAGAAAGGTCTAGGTAGACCAAATCCGATGATGGAGACGAGAAGTTTGTATCAACAGGTTTTATCTCCATCTATATCTTAAAGATAGATATTAACAACGCCTAGGCTGTCCTTCCGTTCAAAGACGAAGGCGTTACCGAACACTATTCGGAAGTTACTATACAGTTGCCTGTGGCCTAACGCATACCTTGTCCTCCCGTAATGCGTGAACCCCCAGCTTTGATACCCAGCGGGGAGTGAAATTACTATTAACATCCCTATTCACGGGGTACTCTTCGAATCTCGTTTGTCGTGCCCACAAATGGAATCTATCCAATAGGTCATTGCAGACATTGTCCCGGAGAAGTCAGAGTGTCCTTGGACATAATGAATGCATTCTTTCATATTCTAATTTGGACTCCTAACCAGGCATACTTAGAGTTCGTGCTGGTGGAAAATCATTGCCAGTTGGGGCCGTACCTTTCGGTCTATATACAGCCCTGGGAATTTTGGCAGAGAAGGGTCGCAGGTTTTTACAAGGTTAGAGGTCACGATCGTACCTCGTCCAGGTGATCTGCTGATCTAGGGCGCCCTCCAAGAACAGCTGATATTTCTCACTCCACATGGAAGGATTGTGATTTCCAAAATACAACCTCCTGCCAATTCATGAGGTCAATTTCCAGGTCTCATCTGGAAAACGGTAAATTTGAGGGTAGCCTTACTAGAGAGCAAGATCCAGGACATTCAGCGTCTGGTGGCTCAAGGACTACAGGCACAGACTGTTTCTCTATACCTGGGGTACAAATCCTCGGGAAGATGGTGCAGTTCTTGGGAGCTCTGCAGTATAGCAGACTTCACTCCCAATCATCCCAGATGACCCTCCTTGCGCAAAGAGTAGGTCGCACTGGCTTTTACATCGAAGAATCTGACATGTCCTGCAGAGACGTCCGTTTCAGGGCAGGTGGATGATACCTGAGAGCGGCTTACAATGCGCGTCTCTTAACCGAAGACCTAGTCAATACAGTCGAGCACTGTCACATCGACGGCTTACATGAGGCGTCAAGACGGACATAAGAGCGGGATGGCGTTAACGGAAGCCACAAAGATCTTGTTGGGCAATGAGGCAAAACATCATCCTATCGGCGGTATTCATTCTAGGTGTGGATAAAACTGGGACGCAGCTTATCTCAGTCGCCAGGACGTGCATCCGGGAAAAGGGTGCCGGCTTCCACGGATTTTTGATTGAGTGGTGAGAAGATCGGGTCTACCTCAAGTGGACCTAGCGGCGTCTCGGCGAAACCATCAGCTGCCCAGGACAGGAGATCCAGCAGCAGACGGAGGGGACGCATTAACACGTCCATGGTGTTACAGGAGGGTTTACGTTTTTCCACTCATACCGAGGGTTCTGAAACGAGAATGAGTGGGGGTGATTTTAATCACACCACATTGACCCCGCAGTAGTTGGGACTCAGACCTGCAAAGGGTACTAGCGGAAGATCTTTTGGCGGGTTCCTCAGAGAAAGGACCTACTATCTCAGGGACCGTTCAAACAGACCTGATCAGGCTGCTTTTAATGGCGTGGCCATTGAATCCCAGATTTAAAAAAAACAGAGGGAAACCAAGAACGGCCATTCCTCCTATGTTTGCCGCTAGGACGCCGGTCACAGCCATGCACTACTACAGGATTTGGAAGAGATACATGGACTGGTGGCAAGAACGTGGGTGGAATTCGACAAACTTCCACTTATTCAGATTTCTACTTTTTCTTCAATATTGAACCGAGGCTGGGCTCTCTGAAGGTTCAAGTTTCGGCTCTCTCCATTCTATTTCAACAGTAACATCCTTGCTAAACCTTTTTACAGGGAGTTCTAACAATCCAACCCCCCTTTTTCATTCGCCCGCTACACTGTGGGACTTAAATTGGGTTTTGGAATTTGGATGGTCACCAACTTTTGAGCCGTTAGCAAGGACAGAGCTGAAATATCTCTCTAAAATGGTCGTATTTTTGCTTACCTTACCTTGGCTTCGGCCAGGCGGGTTTCTGCGTTGGGAGCTTATCGTGTAAGAGTTCCTTTTTAACTTTTTCATAAGGATGGAGCAGAACTTCGTACAAGAGCAGATTTCTTTCCGAAGGTTGTTTCGGGGTTTCACGTAAACCAGCCACTTGTGGTCCCATCTTTCCAGGGTCCCGCAGATGGGGACGTGTCCATGGATGTTGTCCAAGCTTTACGTGTATACGTACAAGTTACGTCGTCCTTCAGACCGTTGGACCTTTTGTTTGCCTTTATGAGGGGCCAAGGCTGGGTTGGCCAGCAGCTAGGCAGGCTCTGTCTAGATGGATTGGTCTTGCCATTGGCAAAGCTTATTTTCCTGTGACACACAGGTTCTGCTTCAGGTGGGTGTTCATGCCACCCAATCAGTGGGGGCCTCAGGGGCGGTTGCCAGAGGCATTTCCACTACTCAACTTTGCAGAGCGGCGACGTGGTCTTTAGTCCACACGTTCGCAGAAATTTCCAGGTTTGATACTTTTGCGTCCGAAGGGTCTCAGTTCGGACGTTTGGTCTTGCAGGCCACCGACAGCACTCCCTCCCTGGGGGATAACTTTGGGACGTCCCCTAATGTCTAAGACTGCTCCAGTGTCCCCTAGTGGATGAAAGAGAAAAGAGGATTTTGGTACTTACCGATAAATCCATTTCTCTGAATCCTCTAGGGGACACTGGACGCCCGCCTCGGTGCTGTCGATCTGCTGTGTTCAAAAGTTCTTGTTAAAACAGTTCGTGCAAACAGCATTAGTTTTTCTGTCAAAAGAGTTATTGGTTGCTGTTTGCTATGTTGTACGGTTCGGTTCCTCGCCATGGGCTCTAGTATCATGTCCTATTCTCTCGGTCAAATTTTCCAAACTGAGGGAGAAGGGATGTGAAGGGGTAGGAACCGGCTGTGCAGACAATGCTAATTTTAGATTGTGCCACACCTCCGGTTGCAAGTTTCACACCCCTAATGTCTAAGACTGCTCCAGTGTCCCCTAGAGGATTCAGAGAAATGGATTTATCGAAGTACCAAAATCCTCTTTTCTCTTCATAGAAAAAGCTACAGGTCACATTTCCTGACTCCTAAGGAACTGGATGATCTTTTTAGAGAGCCATGGGCAAATCCTGATAAGAAATTCCAGGTATCAAAGAAATGGATGGCTACCTTCCCTTTTGCACAAGAGGGGTGCAAGGTCTCGGAAACTCCCCCCTGCTGTCGATGCATCAGTATCGCGTCTGTCAAAAAAGACAGTACTGCTGTTTCCTGGGGCTACGGCCTTAAAGGAACCCGCAGACAGGAAAATATAAACTACTTTAAAATCTATTTATGTTGCAGGGGGGGCCTCCCAGAGGCCTGTTATTGCAGGTTGTTGGGTGACACATGCCATTCATACTTGGGCCGGTAACATCCAAGAGGGCCTTGCTGGGGACAAGTCCCTAGCTGATATGGTGATACTAATTCAGCACATACAGGAGTCTGCCCTCTTACCCTGTGATACCAGAAAAGGTATTGGGGTAATAAATGCCCGTACTGCTACTATGGCGGTTTCCGCACGCAGAGCGTTGTGGTTACATCAGTGGGTGGCGGATGCGGAGTCAAAAAAGAGTGTGGAAGCCTTACCCTTCACAGGAGATTGGCTGTTCGGGGGTGAATTGGATAGCTGGATTTCAAAGGCTACTGCTGGTAAGTCCACGTACCTCCCCTCGGCTGCTACACCGGCTAGACGTTCCTACACTGGGCCATCTCTGCAGTCCTTTCGGACGCCGTGCTTTGAAAGTAAGGCGCGAGGTGCCTCAAATGCGGCATGAGGTTCAATAGGTAAGTCACGTAAACCTGCCACCTCCGCTTCCCAGGAACAGGGCATCAGCTCTGTCTCCTCCTCAGCATGACGGTGTCCCTCCACTTCAGGGGGACCTCAGGGTGGGAGCTTGTCTGAGATTCTTCAGCTCCATCTGGAACTGCTCCTGCCAGGACGCCTGGGTAAAAGATCTGATCTCCCAAGGCTACAAGCTGGAATTCGAAAGTCTTCCACCTCTCAGGTTTTTCAAGTCGGGTTTACCAGCTTCAGAAACCATGCGCCTCACGTTGCAGGAGGCCATTCAAAAGTTAGCCCAGACCCAGGTCATTGTTCCTGTGCCACATCAACAGCAAGACAAGCGATACTACTCCAGCCTTTTTGTGGTACCAAAACCGGACGGTTCAGTGAGACCCATTTTGAACCTCAAATTGTTAAACCCATACCGTTTTTCGGTTCAAAATGGAGTCTCTGAGAGCAGTGATCTCAGGTCTGGATGAGGGAGAGTTCTTTGTCTCCCTGGATATAAAGGATGCTTATATCCATATACCAATATGGCCGCCTCATCAAGCTTACCTCAGGTTTGCTGTGCGGCCAGAACATTACCAGTTCCAGGCGCTGCCCTTCGGCCTATCCACGACTCCAAGGGTTTTCTCCAAAGTAATGGTGGAAATGATGTTCCAACTTAGGCTTCAAGGTGTGGTCATTGTCCCCTACCTGGACGATCTGCTGATCAAAGCAAGATCGAATGATGTACTGCTGGACAGCATCTCCCGCACTACATTCCTGCTATCACGCCATGGTTTGATTGTGAACTTTCAAAAGTCCCACCTGGAGCCAACCCAGCGTCTCCAGTTTCTCGGGATGATCCTGAACACTGGTGGCTCAGGTCTTCCTCCCTACGGACAAGGCAAACGAAATTCAGGAGTTGGTTCGGGGTGTTCTGCAGAAGGACCGGGTCTCGGTACATCTCTGCACCTATATGTTGGGGATGATGGTGGCCTACTTCGAGGCCATTCAATTTTGCAGATTCTGTACGAGGATATTCCAACTGGATCTCCTGAAGAAATGGTCTGGTTCACATCTGCAGATGCACCAGAACATACGTCTCTCACTGCAGGCCAGGATCTCCCTCCTGTGGTGGTTGCAATCCTCCAACCTCTTTGAGAGGCGGAGCTTCGGGATCCAGGATTGGATTCTCTTGACCACAGATGCCAGCCTTCAGGGCTGGGGAGCGGTGACCCAGGGACAACAGTTCCAGGGCCGGTGGTCACTCCTCCAAAGCCACCTCCCTATAAACATACTGGAGCTCAGAGCGATCTACAATGCTTTGCTACAGGCAGCTCATCTGCTCCAAGGCCTGGCCATTCAGGTACAGTCGGACAACGCCAATTACGTCAATCGTCAAGGTGGGACAAAGAGCAGGGCCGCATGAGGGACGTATCCAAGATTCTCCACTGGGCTGAACAGAGTGCAAGGGCGGTGTCGGCCATATTAATTCCAGTAGTCGACGACTGGGAAGCAGACTTCCTCAGCCATCACGACCTCCACCCAGGAAAATGGGGTCTCCACCCTCAGGTGTTTTAACTGATAACAGATCTGTTGGGCTGCCCACAGATCGATCTGATGGCCTCTCGGCTCAACAATAAGCTTCAGTGCTATTGTTCCAGAACGAGGGACCCTCTGGCATCGGCAGTGGATGCGCTGACTCCATGGGATTACCATCTGGTGTACCTGTTTCCTCCGATTCAGTTGCTCCCCAAGGTTCTAAACCGAATCAAAAGACAGGGAAGTCAGGCGATTCTCATCGCCCTAGACTGGCCTTGGAGCCCCTGGCCCCTACCGCTAAGGGAAGAGCTTCAACAAGGACTGTTCGCCTACGGACTTAAGGCTGCTTCGTTTGACGGCATGGCGGTTGAGCGGAACCTTGTAGCTGAGAAGGGCATTCCTGGCAAAGTTATTACCACCATGATTCAAGCCAGAAAACCGGTTATGTCAAAGTACTACCACCATATCTGGAAAGATACGTCTCCTGGTGTGAGGGCCTTGCGAGGTGTCAGAGCCACTTCCCCGCTGCAGGACCACCATCCTGAGAGGCTGTTTGTACAGCGGGGCACTGCGCCTTAGCTGTCGCAATCGCAGCACGCCGCACACCCCTAACAATAGCCTGAAGGTGACGACAGTGGTGAGTACAAACCGGGGGACCTGCTAGGGGGTTCCCCCAATTCAAAGTGCGGCTGACACGCAGGGGAGGCATACGGGACCCTCCTTGGGGGGACCCGCTATCGCCCCCTGTGTACACTGGTTAGCGGTGGCTTAAACTAGCACTTGTGTTATGTTTTTAAGCTATTTGGGAGACATTGCCAGTATAAAAATTACTGTAGCTCCAGCGCCATTGGGGGGGGGCACAGCTACCTCAGAGCGGGACCAGCGGTATTTTGCTGCCTTCCTCTGCTTACAGTAGCAGCAGGCACACACAGCTCCTCCTGACAAATGCTGGAAAACTGGTACAGGGCGTATCAAAGGGGGAGAGCCGCTATTGTACACAATCTGTGTCCTATAAAGGACAGTAATCATAGGTGTTTCGCTGTGATATAACCGCTTACAGCCTCACTGAGGCTGTGTAGCTGGGGTGCGCTGGTCTTCTTTCTATCTCCCTCACACATACAGTAAGAGCAGGATTGCTAAGTTATTACTTGTCTTTGTGTATGTAATTGTGCTTTACTGTAAACATGGGTAAACACAACAATGCTGTGTATGCCACACCAGATTCTCTCCCTTATCATCTGATTCTGTATCATGTGAACAATGCAGCCAATCTTCACAACTCAGTGAGGGGGCTGGGGGAGAGGGTCGAGCCTTCTTGGCTAGGTGCCATTAAAACTATGATGTCTGACATGTCATCACAACTCACTGCTAATTCTCAAAAGATTCAGCTACTACAGCAGGCTGTTGCAGACCTGGCTGCCAGGGTAGATGTTACACAACCCCCCCTCTCTAACTCAGAACCACAAAAGCGTGGTTTACCTGCTCTACTCTCTGATTCAGATGATGAGATACAGGAGGATGGGGAGGATTTGTATCCCGTTAGTGGGGATTCCCCATCTGCTCAGGGTATTGAACCCCTCATTCTGGCTATACGAGACGTGTTAAAGCTCCCTCTAGAGGATGCAGCAGTCATCTTTCTTTCCACAGAACAAGCCTAATGTCACTTTCCCTGATTCTACAGAGTTAGATGACCTGTTTAAGTTAGCCAGACAAAAAAAATACCAAGTGTCAAAAAGATTTTTGCACACTTTCCCATTTGCTCCTGAAGGTAGGAAATTCTGGAAAGAACCCCCGGGGGTTGACTTATCAGTCTCTCGACTGTCTGTAAAGGCGGTGCTGCCTGCCCCGGGCTCCTTTACCATAAAGGACCCTGGGGACAGAAAAATGGGTTCACTACGGCTGGCCGGCGGTCGGGCTCCCGGCGACCAGCATCCCGGCGCCGGGAGCCCGACCGCCGGCTTACCGACAGCTTGGCGAGCGCAAATGAGCCCCTTGCGGGCTCGCTGCGCTCGCCACGCTACGGGCACGGTGGCGCGCTACGCGCGCCACACTATTTTATTCCCCCTCTATGGGGGTCGTGGACCCCCACGAGGGAAAATAAGTGTCGGTATGCCGGCTGTCGGGCTCCCGGCGCCGGTATACTGAGCGCCGGGAGCCCGACCGCCGGCAAACAGAAGACCACCCCAGAAAAATAGACTACACTAAAGTCTATCTACACAGCAGCAGGTGTATCGCAAACGTTGGTCATAGCGGGTTGCTGGATGACCCATGCCATTCACACATGGGCTTCTCAAATTCAGGAGGGCCTCTTTGGGGATATGCCTCTGGTCACTACGGTGACTCTCCTGAAGCACAATCAGGACACTGCACGCGTCCTGTGTGACTCGCTTAAGGAGATGGGCAATATTAATGCTAGGACCTCTGCCATGGCAGTGTCGGCGCGCAGGGCCTTGTGGTTGCGTCAATGGATAGCGGACGCAGAGTCCAAGCGCAGTGTGGAATCTCCTCCCTTTTCTGGGGAATGGCTCTTCGGGGTTGAGTTGGATATGTGGATTTCTAAGGTTACTGCAGAGAAATCCACGTTTCTCCCTTCTGGGGCCCTCCTGGCTAGGTGTTCCTATCCGGGGCCGTCTGTCCAGTCCTTTCGGTCTAACGAGGATAGGGCTATTACTCCAACCTGTTTGTGGTACCAAAGCCGGACGGTTCGATAAGGCCCATTTTGAATCTAAAGACCTTGAACCCTTACCTAAAGGTTTTCAAGTTCAAAATGGAATCCTTGCGAGCAGTGATTGCGGGCCTGGAAGAACAGGAATTCATGGTTTCCCTGGATATCAAGGACACCTATCTCCATATTCCGATTTGGCCACCTCTTCAGGCTTATCTGAGGTTTGCACTGCTGGACGATCACTACCAGTTCCAGGCGCTACCCTTCGGCCTTTCCACCGCTCCGAGGGTGTTCACAAAGGTAATGGCGGAGATGATGTTCCAGCCCTGGGTCCAGGGGGTCAATGTGGTCCCTTCCCTGGACGATCTCCTGATAAAAGCAAGATTCAGGGAGCTTTTATTGCTCCATATCGACTGCACTATGGGCCTAATTCAGATCTGATCGCAGCAGCAAATTTGTTAGCGAATGGGCAAAACCATGTGCATTGCAAGGGGGGGGGGGGGCATATATAACATGTGCAGAGAGAGTTAGATTTGGGTGTAGTGTGTTAAAACTGAAATGTAAATTGCAGTGTAAAAATAAAGCAGCCAGTATTTACCCTGCACAGAAACAATATAACCCACCCAAATCTAACTCTCTCTGCACATATTATATCTGCCCCCCCCCCCCCCCCCCCCCCCCACTGCAGTGCACATGGTTTTGCCCATTAGCCAACAAATTTGCTGCTGCAATCAGATCTGAATTAGACTCAATTCAACTTCTGTCGCGCCATGGGTGGATTCTCAATTTACTGAAGTCCCACCTAGAGCCAACTCAGCGGCTCCTGTTCCTGGGAATGTTGCTGGATACTGTGGCCCAGAAGGTGTTCATCCCAGAGGGCAAGGCGAGAACACTTCAGGAGATGGTCCGCATGGTTCTCCGACCTGCTTGAATATCCATCCGTCTTTGCATAAGATTGTTGGGGAAGATGGTTGCCTCATACGAGGCGATCCGATATCGGAGGTTCCATGCCAGAACATTTCAATTGGATCTCCTGAGCAAGTGGTCCAGATCGCATCTTCAGGTGCGTCGGATGATACGGCTGTCACCTCAGGCCAAGATTTCCCTGCTGTGGTGGCTGCAGTCTTCCAACCTCCTGAAAGGCCAGAGTTTCGGGATTCAGGATTTCGGGATTCCTCCTCATGACGGATGCGAGTCTGAAGATGGGAAGCTGTCACCCAAGGGGTTTAGTTTCAGGGCATGTGGTCAGCCCACGAAGCCCTCCTTCTGATCAACATCCTGGAACTTTGGGCGATTTACAATGCTCTGCTTCAGGCATCTCCTCTACTCGGGGATCACACGATCCAGGTACAGTCGGACAACGCCACAGCAGTAGCATACATCAATCAACAAGGAGGGACAAAAAGCAGGGCCTGCATGCAAGACGTGTCAAAGATACTCTTCTGGGCGGAAAGAAATGCAAGAGCACTGTCCGCAAACTTCATTCTGGGAGTGGACAACTGGGAAGCAGACTTCATGAGTCGTCACGATCTCCACCTGGGGTCTTCACCATCAGGTGTTTCAGCAAATCATCGACCGGTGGGCTTGCCCACAAATCGACATGATGGCTTCTCGACTCAACAAGAAGCTTTGTTGGTATTGCTTCCGAACCAGGGACCCTTAGGCGAGGGCAGTAGATGCCCTGACATCGCCGTGGCGTTACCAGCTGGTCTACCTGTTTTTTATGATTTCATTGCTCCCACGGGTGCTCAAGCGAATCAGGAATCAAAGAGTCCAGGCAATTCTGATTGCCCCAGATTGGCCTCGGAGGGCGTAGTACGCGGATCTTCTAGACATGTCTGACGAAGACCCTTGGTCTCTACCACTAAGAAGAGATCTTCATCAAGGACCGTTCGTCGTCACCAGACTTACAGCAACTTCGTTTGACTGCATGGAGGTTGAGCGGAACATCCTAGCTCACAAGGGCCTTTCCAGAAAGGCCATTGCTACCATGGTTCAGGCCAGGAAGCCTGTGACGTCAAAACACTATCATCATATCTGGAGAAAAAATGTCTCTCTGTGCGAGGAATGCACGTATCCGCCTGCGGAGTTCCACTTGGGATGTTTCCTCAGTTTCCCGCAAGCTGCCGTGGATAAGGGCTTACGTCTGGGTTCCATTAAGGTCCAGATTTCAGCTCTCCATCTTCTTCCAGAATAATTTGGCAGTGTTGCTAGAAGTTCAGACTTTCTTGCAAGGGGTACTTCACATACAGCCTCCTTTTGTGCCGCCCACGGCACCCTGGGATTTGAAAGTAGTGTTGGAATTTCTACGGTCCTCCTGGTTTGACCTCTGATGATGGTAAAAGACAAGTACCTCACGTTGAAGACGGTGATGTTACTGGCCCTGGCTTCTGCTAGGCGTGTCTCAGAATTGGGGGCCTTATCGTGTTAAAGTCTCTACTTGGTCTTTTACGAGGACAGAGCGGAGCTCAGAACTAGGTGGCAGTTCTTGCCGAAGGTCGTCTCTGCGTTCCAGTTGAATCAACCTATTGTGTTTCCGTCAGGTTCTGGCGCTTCTGCTCCTCCGAAGGCATTGGATGCGGTGTGAGCCTTGAAGATCTATGTCAAAAGAATGGCTCAGATCAGAAAGATTTGTTCGTGCTATATGATGCACAGAAAAAGGGTTTCCCTGCTTCAAAGCAGTTTACTCCTCGTTGGCTTATTCTTACTATCCAAAAGGCCTATGTGTCGGCGGCCTTACCTTTTCCACAGTCTCTGAAGGCCCACTTTACAAGATCGGTGGGCTCTTCCTGGGCAGCTGCCTGTTCAATCTCTGCCTTGCAACTATGCCGAGTTGCTGCCTGTTTGGGGAAGAACACCTTTGTGAAGTTCTACAGGTTTGATTCCCTGGCCAAAGAGGATACCCAGTTTGGCATTCCCGCCCGTTTTGGAAGCTTTGGGACGTCCCCATTGTACTAAGACTCCACATTATCCCTTATGGATGCTAGAGAAAATAGGATTTTAATTACCTACCGGTAAATCCTTTTCTAGTAGTACATAAGGGATATTGGGTGCCTGCCTCCGTGCGTTGACTTTCCTGCAGGTTGTCTTTTCTATGCTTACCTGTTCAGCGGTTGCTGTTTGGTTACCAGCCATTGCTGGTTGTTTTATGTTACTGGTGTGCTGGTGTATAAATCTCACCACTCATTGTTATGTTCCTTCTCTCGAGTATGTCCTTTCTCCTTCGGGCACTGTTTTACCTATAACTGCCTGTGGGAGGGGGCATAGAGGAGAGGAGCCAGCACACCCAGTGAAGAAATTTAAAGTGCACCGGCTCCTTTGGACCCCGTCTATACCCATTATACTAAGTTTCTCCAATATCCCTTATGGACTACGAGAAAATGATTTACCGGTAGGTAATTAAAATCCTGTTTTCTCTATCGTCCTAGTGGATGCTGGGGTTCCTGAAAGGACCATGGGGAATAGCGGCTCCGCAGGAGACAGGGCACAAAAGTAAAGCTTTCCGATCAGGTGGTGTGCACTGGCTCCTCCCCCCATGACCCCCCTCCAAGCCAGTTAGATTTTTGTGCCCGGCCGAGAAGGGTGCAATCTAGGTGGCTCTCCTAAAGAGCTGCTTAGAAAAGTTTAGCTTAGGTTTTTTATTTTACAGTGAGTCCTGCTGGCAACAGGATCACTGCAACGAGGGACTTAGGGGAGAAGAAGTGAACTCACCTGCGTGCAGGATGGATTGGCTTCTTGGCTACTGGACATCAGCTCCAGAGGGACGATCACAGGTACAGCCTGGATGGTCACCGGAGCCTTGCCGCCGGCCCCCTTGCAGATGCTGAAGTAAGAAGAGGTCCAGAATCGGCGGCAGAAGACTCCTCAGTCTTCTAAAGGTAGCGCACAGCACTGCAGCTGTGCGCCATTTTCCTCTCAGCACACTTCACACGGCAGTCACTGAGGGTGCTGGGAGGGGGGCGCCCTGGGAGGCAAATGAATACCTAATTTGGCTAAAAATACCTCACATATAGCCTCCGGAGGCTATATGGAGATATTTAACCCCTGCCAGAATCCGTTAAGAGCAGGAGACGAGGCCGCCGAAAAAGGGGCGGGGCCTATCTCCTCAGCACACAGCGCCATTTTCCCTCACAGAAAGGCTGGAGGGAAGGCTCCCAGGCTCTCCCCTGCACTGCACTACAGAAACAGGGTTAAAACAGAGAGGGGGGGCACTAATTTGGCGATATGCTTATATATTAAGATGCTATAAGGGAAAACACTTATATAAGGTTGTCCCTATATAATTATAGCGTTTTTGGTGTGTGCTGGCAAACTCTCCCTCTGTCTCTCCAAAGGGCTAGTGGGTCCTGTCCCCTATCAGAGCATTCCCTGTGTGTGTGCTGTGTGTCGGTACGTGTGTGTCGACATGTAGGAGGACGATGTTGGTGAGGAGGCGGAGCAATTGCCTGTAATGGTGATGTCACTCTCTAGGGAGTCGACACCGGAATGGATGGCTTATTTAGGAAATTACGTGATAATGTCAACACGCTGCAAGGTCGGTTGACGACATGAGACGGCCGACAAACAATTAGTACCGGTCCAGACGTCTCAAAAACACCGTCAGGGGTTTTAAAACGCCCGTTTACTTTAGTCGGTCGACACAGACACAGACAGGGACACTGAATCCAGTGTCGACGGTGAATAAACAAACGTATTCCTTATTAGGGCCACACGTTAAAGGCAATGAAGGAGGTGTTACATATTTCTGATACTACAAGTACCACAAAAGAGGGTATTATGTGGGATGTGAAAAAACTACCATAGTTTTTCCTGAATCAGATAAATTAAATAAAGTGTGTGATGATGCGTGGGTTCCCCCCGATAGAAAATTATGGGCGGTATACCCTTTCCCGCCAGAAGTTAGGGCGCGTTGGGAAACACCCCTTAAGGTGGATAAGGCGCTCACACGCTTATCAAAACAAGTGGCGGTACAGTCTATAGATAGGGCCGTCCTCAAGGACCAGCTGACAGGAGGCTGGAAAATATCATAAAAAGTATATACACACATACTGGTGTTATACTGCGACCAGCGATCGCCTCAGCCTGGATGTGCAGAGCTGGGGTGGCTTGGTCGGATTCCCTGACTAAAAATATTGATACCCTTGACAGGGACAGTATTTTATTGACTATAGAGCATTTAAAGGATGCATTTCTATATATGCGAGATGCACAGAGGGATATTTGCACTCTGGCATCAGGAGTAAATGCGATGTCCATAACTGCCAGAAGATGTTATGGACACGACAGTGGTCAGGTGATGCAGATTCCAAACGGCACAAAGGTGTATTGCCGTATAAAGGAAGAGGAGTTATTTGGGGTCGGTCCATCGGACCTGGTGGCCACGGCAACTGCTGGAAAATCCACCGTTTTTTTTACCCTAAGTCACATCTCTGCAGAAAAAGACACCGTCTTTTCAGCCTCAGTCCTCTCGTCCCTATAAGATCATATCTGCCCAGGGATAGAGGAAAGGGAAGAAGACTGCAGCAGGCAGCCCATTCCCAGGAACAGAAGCGTTCCACCGCTTCTGACAAGTTCTCAGCATGGCGCTGAGACCGTACAGGACCCCTGGATCCTACAAGTAGTATCCCAGGGGTACAGATTGGAATGTCGAGACGTTTCCCCTTCGCAGGCTCCTGAAGTCTGCTTTACCAAGGTCTCCCTCCGACAAGGAGGCAGTATGGGAAAAAATTCACAAGCTGTATTCCCAGCAGGTGATAATTAAATTACCCCTCCTACTACAAGAAAAGGGGTATTATTCCACACTATATTGTGGTACTGAAGCCAGAAGGCTAGGTGAGACTTATTCTAAAAAATTTTTTTTGAACACTTACAAAGGTTCAAATCAAGATGGAGTCACTCAGAACAGTGATAACGAACCAGGAAGAAGGGGACTATATAGTGTCCCGGGACATCAGGGATGCTTACCTCTATGTCCCAAATTTGCCCTTCTCACTAAGGGTACCTCAGGTTCGTGGTGCAGAACTGTCACTATCAGTTTCAGACGCTGCCGTTTGGATTGTCCACGGCACCCCGGGTCTTTACCAAGGTAATGGCCGAAATGATGATTCTTCTTCGAAGAAAAGGCGTCTTAATTATCCCTTACTTGGACGATCTCCTGATAAGGGCATAGTCCAGGGAACAGTTGGAGGTCGGAGTAGCACTATCTCGGATACTGCTACAACAGCACGGGTGGATTCTAAATATTCCAAAATCGCAGCTGATCCCGACGACACGTCTGCTGTGCCTAGGGATGATTCTGGACACAGTCCAGAAAAAGGTGTTTCTCCCGGAAGAGAAAGCCAGGGAGTTATCCGAGCTAGTCAGGAACCTCCTAAAAACAGTGCATCATTGCACAAGGGTCCTGGTAAAAATGGTGGCTTCCTACGAAGCAATTCCATTCGGCAGATTTCACGCAAGAACTTTTCAGTGGGATCTGCTGGACAAATGGTCCGGATCGCATCTTCAGATGCATCAGCGGATAACCCTATATCCAAGGACAAGGGTGTCTCTCCTGTGGTGGTTATAGAGTGCTCATCTTCTAGAGGGCCGCAGATTCGGCATTCAGGATTGGATGCTGGTGACCACGGAGCCCAGCCCGAGAGGCTGGGGAGCAGTCACACAAGGAAAAAATTTCCAGGGAGTGTGATCAAGTCTGGAGACTTTTCTCCACATAAATATACTGGAGCTAAGGGTAAATTTATAATGCTCTAAGCTTAGCAAGACCTCTGCTTCAAGGTCAGCCGGTATTGATCCAGTGGGAAAAACATCACGGCAGTCGCCCACGTAAACAGACAGGGCGACACAAGAAGCAGGAGGGCAATGGCAAAAACTGCAAGGACTTTTCGCTGGGCGGAAAATCATGTGATAGCACTGTCAGCAGTGTTTCATCCCGGGAATGGAAACTGGGAAGCAGACTTCCTCAGCAGGCACGACCTCCACCCGGGAGAGTGGAAACTTCATCGGGAAGTTTTTTCCACATGATTGTAAACCGTTGGGAAATACCAAAGGTGGACATGATGGCGTCCCGTCTGAACAAAAAACGGGACAGGTATTGCGCCAGGTCAAGAGACCCTCAGGCAATAGCTGTGGACGTTCTGGTAACACCGTGGGTGTACCAGTCGGTGTATGTGTTCCCTCCTCTGCTTCTCATACCTAAGGTGCTGAGAATTATAAGACGTAGAGGAGTAAGAACTATACTCATGGCTCCGGATTGGCCAAGAAGGACTTGGTACCCGGAACTTCAAGAGATGCTTACAGAGGTATTATGGCCTCTGCCGCTAAGAAGGGACTTGCTTCAGCAAGTACCATGTCTGTTCCAAGACTTACCGCAGCTGCGTTTGTCGGCATGGCGGTGGAAAGCCGGATCCTAAGGGAAAAAGGCATTCCGGAAGAGGTCATTCCTACCCTGGTCAAAGCCAGAAAGGAGGTGACCGCACAACATTATCACCACATGTGGCGAAAATATGTTGCGTGGTGTGAGGCCAGGAAGGCCCCACAAAGAAATTTCAACTCGGTCGTTTCCTGCATTTCCTGCAAACAGGAGTGTCTATGGGCCTCAAATTGGGGTCCATTAAGGTTCAAATTTCGGCCCTGTCGATTTTCTTCCAGAAAGAATTGGCTTCAGTTCCTGAAGTCCAGAAGTTTGTCAAGGGAGTATTGCATATACAACCCCCTTTTGTGCCTCCAGTGGCACTGTGGGATCTCAACGTAGTTCTTGGATTCCTCAAATCACATTGGTTTAAAACCAGTCAAATCTGTGGATTTGAAGCATCTCACATGAAAAGTGACCATGCTCTTGGCCCGGGCCTGGACCAGGCGAGTGTCAAATTGGTGGTTTTTTCTCAAAAAAGCCCATATCTGTTTGTCCATTCGGACAGGGCAGAGCTGCGGACTCGTCCCCAGTTCTCTCCCTAAGGTGGTGTCAGTGTTTCACCTGAACCAGCTTATTGTGGTGCCTTGCACCTACTAGGGCAGTGTTTTTCAACCGCTGTGCCGCGGCACACTAGTGTGCCGCCAGCGGTTGTTAGGTGTGCCGCCGCCAGAGATCCCTGCTGCCCGTCCCCGTCTGCTGCCGTCTTCACTTTACATGACCGCGTAAGAGCTGCCTGCGCTGCCCGATAGTGATACTGATTTACAGTATTACTATCGGGCAGCGCAGACAGCTCTTCCGCGGTTATGGTATAGTGAAGACAGCAGCTCTCCTGCGGGCCCGTCCGTGACCCCTATGACATGACGTGGCGTGACTCATAGGTCACTTACACATGATCACCATCCCGCCTGGTAGTTTCCCTTCGTGGCCCGTGCTGCTCTGCTCCTCACTGCTCCTGCCGCTAAGGGGGAAAAGAAGAAAAGGTTTGGGCCAGTGCTTTATAACTACGACAGACAGTGTGTGCAGTGCCATTACTATGGGGGTCAGTGTCTCTGGGGGCATTACTTTGGGGGTCAGTGTGTTTGGTGGCATTACTGGGGGGGTCAGTGTGTTTGGTGGCATTACTGGGGGGGGGGTCAGTGTGTTTGGTGGCATTACTGGGGGGGTCAGTGTGTTTGGTGGCATTACTGGGGGGGTCAGTGTCTCTGGTGGCATTACTGTGGGTGTCAGTGTCTCTGGTGGCATTACTATGGGGGTCAGTGTCTCTGGGGGCATTACTGGGGGGGTCAGTGTGTTTGGTGGCATTACTGGGGGGTCAGTGTCTCTGGTGGCATTACTGTGGGTGTCAGTGTCTCTGGTGGCATTACTATGGGGGTCAGTGTCTCTGGGGGCATTACTGTGGGGGTCAGTGTGTTTGGTGGCATTACTGGGGGGGTCAGTGTGTTTGGTGGCATTACTGGGGGGGTCAGTGTGTTTGGTGGCATTACTGGGGGGTCAGTGTGTTTGGTGGCATTATTGTGGGTGTCAGTGTCTCTGGTGGCATTACTATGGGGGTCAGTGTCTCTGGGGGCATTACTGGGGGGGTCAGTGTGTTTGGTGGCATTACTGGGGGGTCAGTGTCTCTGGTGGCATTACTGTGGGTGTCAGTGTCTCTGGTGGCATTACTATGGGGGTCAGTGTCTCTGGGGGCATTACTGTGGGGGTCAGTGTGTTTGGTGGCATTACTGGGGGGGTCAGTGTGTTTGGTGGCATTACTGTGGGTGTCAGTGTCTCTGGTGGCATTACTATGGGGGTCAGTGTCTCTGGTGGCATTACTATGGGGGTCAGTGTCTCTGGGGGCATTACTGTGGGGGTCAGTGTCTCTGGGGGCATTACTGGGGGGGTCAGTGTGTTTGGTGGCATTACTGTGGGTGTCAGTGTCTCTGGTGGCATTACTATGGGGGTCAGTGTCTCTGGGGGCATTACTGTGGGGGTCATTGTGTGTGGTGGCATTATTATGGGGGCAATGTGTGCAATTACTGTGGGGGTCGATGTGTGCGGTGGTATTACTATGGGGGGTAATGTGTGGAATTACTGTGGCAGACAGTGTGTTCAATTATTGTGCATTATTTCAATAACTGTTGGGGACAATGTGTGTGTGTTTTACCCCTTGGGGACAAATATGTTTGTTTTATTTCCCTGAGTGATTTTTTTTTCCTGTGGGGTACCGATGGTGTGCCTTGGCAATTTTTAAATCTTGTTCAGTGTGCCACGAACTGGAAAAGGTTGAAAATCACTGTACTAGGGACTTGGAGGACTCCAAGTTGCTAGATGTTGTCAGGGCCCTGAAAATATGTTCCAGGACGGCTGGAGTCAGGAAAACTGACTTGCTGTTATCCTGTATGCACCCAACAAACTGGGTGCTCTTGCTTCTAAGCAGACTATTGCTAGTTGGATGTGTAATAAAATTCAGCTTGCACATTCTGTGGCAGGCCTGCCACAGCCAAAATATGTAAATGCCCATTCCACAAGGAAGGTGGGCTCATCTTGTGCGGCTGCCCGAGGAGTCTCGGCTTTACAACTTTGCCGAGCAGCTACTTGGTCAGGGGCAAACACGTTTGCTAAATTCTACAAATTTGATACCCTGGCTAAGGAGGACCTGGAGTTCTCTCATTCGGTGCTGCAGAGTCATCCGCACTCTCCCGCCCGTTTGGGAGCTTTGGTATAATCCCCATGGTCCTTTCAGGAACCCCAGCATCCACTAGGACGATAGAGAAAATAAGAATTTACTTACCGATAATTCTATTTCTCGGAGTCCGTAGTGGATGCTGGGCGCCCATCCCAAGTGCGGATTATCTGCAATACTTGTAAATAGTTACAAAAATCGGGTTATTATTGTTGTGAGCCATCTTTTCAGAGGCTCCGCTGTTATCATACTGTTAACTGGGTTTAGATCACAAGTTGTACGGTGTGATTGGTGTGGCTGGTATGAGTCTTACCCGGGATTCAAAATTCCTCCCTTATTGTGTACGCTCGTCCGGGCACAGTACCTAACTGGCTTGGAGGGGGGTCATGGGGGGAGGAGCCAGTGCACACCACCTGATCGGAAAGCTTTACTTTTGTGCCCTGTCTCCTGCGGAGCCGCTATTCCCCATGGTCCTTTCAGGAACCCCAGCATCCACTACGGACTCCGAGAAATAGAATTATCGGTAAGTAAATTCTTATTTTTAATTACCTACTGACAAATCCTTTTCTCGTAGTCCATAAGGGATACTGGATGCCCACCTCTGTGGCTTGCGACTTTTCTGCAAGGTTTTGTTCTTGTGTGAAGTTGTTTCAACAGCTGTTTCTGTTGTGTTTTGGGGGTGTAGTATGGTATGCCGGCGACCAGCATACCGGCGCTGGGAGCCCGACCGCCGGCATACCGACAGCGTGGCGAGCGCAAATGAGCCCCTTGCGGTCTCGCTGCGCTCGCAACGCTACGGGCACGGTGGCGCGCGTTATTCTTCCTCCAGGGAGGTCATGGACCCCCACGAGGGAGAATATCTGTCGGTATGCCGGCTGTCGGGATTCCGGCGCCGGTATACTGTGCGCCGGGATCCCGACAGTCAGCATACTGGAGACCACCCGTGTTTTGGACCCCTTCTATACCCCATTGTACTAAGGTCCCCAGTATCCCTCATGGAGTACAAGAAAAGGATTTTCCGGTAGGTAATTAAAATCCTCTTTCTTTTTTTTCTTTTTTTTTGTACCATACTATTTCAATATATATGTAAAAAAATGTTCAGTCACCACAGGTGTAGATTGTCTACAGACCGGTTCAGACTGCGGTAACATTAATGACTTGAATTGTCACCACATTAATAATTCAACCAATGTGTTATATGCGCCAGTTTTGTCCCACAGATGGTCAGACATGCCCACAACACTCTGTGGATGCCCCCGTTGCAGGCTGACACGGCTGCTAGCAGCACACTTTACTGTTTTATATTAGAGATCAGCTGTTTCCCACAAACCGTGGGAGCAGCCATTTTGTGCACTGAATCTCAGGATGCAATATATCAATTACCCTGAAACCAGTTTAAATCACAGATGTACAGAATGCCTGAACTAGTGGCCCTGGAAATGAAACCCGTCACTTTCCGGAGGCACAAAAGAGCTGACCCAGTAGTCGCGGAACTGCTGTGGTACTAAAGTCATATCATCGGTTCCTAGTAAACAGGCTGCAATCTCGAGTCTTTACAGCCACAAGATGGCTGCCCTCATTGTGCGTGCGTGCGTGCGTGAGTGAGTGACAGGTGCCTTGTAAAAGTTTTCCATGTTGTTTTGAAACCAAGAATGTTCCAATTTGTCATCTTTGGCCTACAGCCTAACAATATGTGGTCAGAGTCTGGATGCTAATTCTGTTTGCAGAGTAAACAGCATGGAAACTTCTACTCATGATAATAAATCCAGATATGTACAAGAATAAATCTCTCTGCTCACAATATGGCAATGTGCAAAATCTTGATAGAAAACAGTGATGGGAAATCATACAGCGAAAGGAGCCATATTATCCTGTAATCTCCTGGCTGATGGCGCGTTCCTTATGTCTGACCTTTGCCCTATGCGCATATCCACAGTCATCTGTTTTTATATATATATATATATATATATATATATATAATGAAGAATAAGGGCGGCACTCACGCAGACTGGTGCAGGTGTAGAAAAGGTCAGTTTATTGTTCCGACATGTTTCGGGGACTAGCCCCGTCCTCAGGGCCTTAACAACCCAAACTGAAAATTGGACAGACATATATACCCTACCCAAAACAAACAATCATGATAAAATGCCACTCACCTGCTCCACGGCGCCATCCTGTCATCCGGATGCCGAACAGTGCTGTCACGTCGCTCACCCCTGGCGTCATCCAGCAGCGCCGCGTCTCCATCACCTAGGTAACCAGACGCTACTCACGCTTGGCGATGGGGGATACTCGGTAATCCCACGCTGACGGCCCGTGATGTCATCTGGCGGCGCTTTGCAGTGCTGTTGCCGTGGCAACTACTTAAACTATACAACAAAGACAAAAACATACAATAAGTGCATATGTACAGAGCATTACGACCCTACCACCTTGATTGGCAATACATAGTGCATCTCAGTTGAATACTAGACACATATCAAAATATTAATATGACTATATCAAAATAACATATACTACAATAGTCCTACTCTGGCCTGTGTATCCATCATTAATTCGCAAGAGACTAAACCAATGATAATGAGTAATGAAATACCTGGACAATATATGAATAGTATATGGTCTATTACTATCCTCAGTACTCCTAACCAAATGGAATAATAAAGGTTTACAAAAAACTCTGAAGGCCAAGGTTTTCATTCAGGCCTCGTGGAGATAAGGTCCCCAGTTTATAAATCCATCTGGACTCAAGCTGTAATAACACGCGATCCCTATCGCCCCCTCTAAGAGTCTTAGGGACTTGATAACCCTAAATTGCCCTGGGTTAGCAGATTTACCACGGCCACTAATAGGAATATTAGAAAGGCTAAAGCACTGTGGCCAATCATACAGACGGAGGGAGCTCTGTCATCATTGGCCCATACTTCCTTATTGCCTAGCCATACTAGGGGCCGTAATATTGGCGACCATATAGTTAAACTAGATGTTACCCAACTTACCAGTGCACAAGAAACCCACTTTTTGAGAACCAAATTGGGTTGTTTCAGGTGCTTGGGTTGCGCTACCTGCAATACACTAATGACAGGCAACACATTTAATCATCCGTTAACTGGGAAGAAGATTCCCATCAAACACCGTCTCACATGTACTTCCACACATGTGGTGTACCTTCTGACGTGCCCGTGTGGTCTTGCCTATGTGGGCAAGACCATACGTCAGTTTCGTGAACGCATGGCCCTACATAGGAGTGCCATTAAAAAAGCCTTAGAGAAAGGTCACAGTGACCAACCTTTTGCCCGTCACTGTTTGGAATATAAACATGGGGTGGCGAGTATTAGGGCTATCTTGATCGATCAAGTCCCTAAGACTCTTAGAGGGGGCAATAGGGATCGCGTGTTATTACAGCATGAGTCCAGATGGATTTATAAACTGGGGACCTTATCTCCACGAGGCCTGAATGAAAACCTTGGCCTTCAGAGTTTTTTGTAAACCTTTATTATTCAATTTGGTTAGGAGTACTGAGGATAGTAATAGACCATATACTATTCATATATTGTCCAGGTATTTCATTACTCATTATCATTGGTTTAGTCTCTTGCGAATTAATGATGGATACACAGGTCAGAGTAGGACTATTGTAGTATATGTTATTTTGATATAGTCATATTAATATTTTGATATGTGTCTAGTATTCAACTGAGATGCACTATGTATTGCCAATCAAGGTGGTAGGGTCGTAATGCTCTGTACATATGCACTTATTGTATGTTTTTGTCTTTGTTGTATAGTTTTAAGTAGTTGCCACGGCAACCGCACTGCAAAGCACCGCCAGATGACATCACGGGCCGTCAGCGTGGGATTACAGAGTATCCCCCGGCGCCGACCGTGAATAGCGTCTGGTTACCTAGGTGATGGAGACGCGGCGCTGCTGGATGACGCCAGGGGTGAGCGACGTGACAGCACTGTTCGGCGTCCGGATGACAGAATGGCGCCGTGGAGCAGGTGAGTGGCATTTTATCATGATTGTTTGTTTTGGGTAGAGTATATATGTCTGTCCAATGTTCAGTTTGGGTTGTTAAGGCCCTGAGGACGGGGCTAGTCCCCGAAACATGTCGGAACAATAAACTGACCTTTTCTACACCTGCACCAGTCTGCGTGAGTGCCGCCCTTATTCTTCATTCTATTTACTGAGGAGATATACCTCTGGGAGGGCACCGCCTAGTTCTATATACCTCTTTCTCTCACGGCCTAGTTCTGTGCTGCCTGCATTTCGTCCCTTCTCTCTCTCTCTCTCTCTCTCTTATCTGGCTTTGCGCTCTCTCTCTCTCTCCCCTTTATCTGTTGTCTCTGAAAAGAAGCTTAGCTCCGGGCCCCTTGCAGTCCAGGCAAGTTGCCGTTTCCATGCAGCGCTGTTTTAAACCCGCTGTCACAGATAAGTTTTTAGTAACGTTAAACACAATTCAGCATCTTTCCTTGCCCTCAATTCCATTCTTCCACTCTGGAGAATGCTAGCCCGCATCACCTGTCTCTTTCAGAAGTGAGGGGGGGGGGGGGGGGGGGGGTGGCGGTAGAGCAGCGTCTAATGCAGACGGGCTCTACCAGTGCTGTGTCTTCCACTCCTTTGTTAGTCCTAATAGAATATGTAAATTCCAGTCGGAGAGAAAATGGAACATTTTTTAATGAAACTACAAGTACAAAAGCTCTCCGAATCAAAAGGAAAATCCCTGCGCCTCCGAGTCAGCCGCTTTGGCTGGGAGCTGTGTAGAGAAGTGCCGCAGACGGTGAATGGTCCCTGTCGCCTCACGTCTCATCCTGCTGAACCGGTTCATCTTATTGTTACTATTTCCCATATCAGAGAATACCGCTCATTGTGCAGGCTACAGGTCTCTCCATGTACAGCTCTGTCCATGTGCTTCTCAGCCCCCTCTGTGCCTGCTGTGTGCAGACACACACTGAATGGCACTCTGATCCATGGGGCAGTTTCAGGCATGTCTTCTAGGGTAGCAGTACGACCTGTAGTCTATACATCTAGTTACTTGTCCAAGGAGCCTTCTCCAATTAGAGCTAATTGGGAGTAGTCACTTTTTCCCTTACGTCCCATAAGCTTCTTCCTCTGACAGTTCAGCTATGAAAAGAGAGGCTCGCATTCAGACAGCTGTATCATCCATGTACGTCTTTGTTGCTATTGGGTATAAGAGCCTTTGCATTGTAGTGCAGTGGTTAGCATTGCTACCTCACAGTAATGGGGTCATGAGTTCAGCTCCTGGACAAAGCTGTATTTGTGTGAAGTTTGTATGTTCTCCTTATGTTTGCATGCATTCCCTCAAAAGGGGCTCTAGTTACTTCCCACAAAATCGTCCCCCCCGCCCCCTAACCCCAACATAAGCATAGGGCAAGGTTACTTAGTGTCTGACATTAATGGACCCCTGAAATGCAGCTGTTAGCTCCAATGGAGGCAGGGACTAGACTAGAAACAGAGGGGGTAATTCAGTCCTGATCTGCGTTTTCGCACAGCGGGAGATCATGTCTGTACTGTGCATGCGTATGCACCGCAATGCGCCGGCGCGTTGGACGACTGCACTGGTGCATAGCGACGGGATGGTGTGAAAAAAGCAATTGCACGGGCGATCGCAAGGTGACTGACAGGAAGAGGCCGTTCGTGGGTGGCAACTGGCTGTTTTAGAGGAGTGTCCGGGAAAACGCAGGAGGATCCAGGCGTTTGGAGGGAGAGTTTCTGACATCAGCTCAGGCCCCGATCAGCACTATCACATCGCAGCAGCTGAGTAAGTCCTGGGCTGAGCAGAAACTGCACAAACTGATGTTTGTGCAGTTCTGCTACAAATGCGATCGCACCCCTGCACACACTCCATACACTCTCCCTGTAGGCGGAAAATTACCTGATCACAGGGATGCAAACAACGCACCCTAGCGATCAGGTCTGAATTACCCCCAGAGTGTATTCAAGGTGGCTGTCTGACCCTCTGCAGCAGTGTAAAGTGGTTTGAGACCAACTGGAACAAAGCCACTATATAAAGAAATAAACAGCTTACAGTATAGGGACCACTCCCAACCTTAGTGTAGCTGCAAGTGGCACTGCTTCTTGGGGTGTGAGCTTGCCCCTGTAAAGTCACCGTTTGTGGCTGTGTCTGTGCTTTTGGCTTTATATGTCAGCTGTGCTGGGATTTTATATAGTCAGAGAATTCACCCCGAGCCTCTGTATAATGTCCCCTACCCTCCCTCATGTCTGCCTTTTCACCAGGCGGAAAATCTGCTCCTTGCAGCGGAACATTCTTCATTTAATGGAATTTAGAGCTTGGAGTTTGGCTGCGTAAAAATAGGATTTTAATTACCTACCAGTAAATCCTTTTCTCATAGTCCGTAGAGGATGCTGAGGTCCACATTAGTACCATGGGCTATAGACTGGTCCACTAGGAGCCACTGGCACGTTAAGATTTTAAGAGTGTGGGCTGGCTCCTCCCTCTATGCCCCTCCTACCAGACTCAGTCTAGAAACTGTGACCGAGGAGACGGACAACTTTGAGAGAAGGATATTACACAGATAGTGGCGAGATTCATACCAGTTCACACACACAAGGCAAACCAAGCTAACCAGCTTGAAAAATCAGCAACAGCTGAACGATATTACTTAACCAAGTAACTGACAATGCTAAATTACTTTGTCGTATAAACAACCCTTTATGAAGTCTAAGAACACTGTACGCTGTTTACTTAAGAAGTATCGTATGGGTACGCTAGTTGCGTAACGATCGCTCAGCCGTAGGCGAGACGCTCAAGCGTCACGTTCGCTCACGGCCCAGAGATCACAGGACAGAATGATTTGCTATGGCGTAGCGGTTCGCTCGAGACCACGAGGAGATCACCAGCGGCGCAGACGCTCACAACGCTATACTTTTATGTCTAAACCCTATACCAATGAAATACACAGAATACCTTAATGTGTATAAAGGGTGTAAGTGCAACCTTGTGTAACCTGACTAACTACAAAGCTGCTTGAGCGTCACCGACGCTCAAGTGAACACATTACACTATAGGAAATACACAGATACTGGTTTAGGGTCCAAAGCCTATTAACTGTATTATATCTAATATACTTGTAAAAGAGAATCACAGTACAAATGATACACTACAATATAACAGAGACTACCTAACCAGATAACTACACAAGAAATACAATACAATACAATTACTATTTATGGGAAAATGGAAGGGGAAGAGAAGAAGAGAGAGATAGAGAGAAATGGCTCATGATAACCTTAAATAAGAGACAACATGGTTGCAGATAATACTACACATGTGAGAGACAATCGCTGCGCAGTTAGTCAATGCTGAATACAGCATGGGATGGAAGCTAGACTCCATTTTGAGAAAACTCCCATAATTCAAAAGACTGCACCACATGCCTGAAAGGGGGAGGGGAAGACATCCAGCAGCAGCCATTTTAGATTTGCAGGTCCAAACACATGGCACTCTATACTACACCACAATCACATAGCAGAAAACACAAGACTCCATTTTCTTCCAAAATGTCCAAGCCTCAAAACAATGCATATGTTCTGATTTTACAATTCCAAACCATCTAAAACACCTTTCACAATGTAATCCAACTTCCTAGAACCATCTCATAATTTCACATCCCAAACAACTTCAGTATCTCAATAACCAGAGCATATTCATCACAAGACCAGATCACAATGTAATTAACACAAACGTAACTGCATGGTGGTATTTATGATTAACAGGATATATAGTATAACTAACCAGCACAATCTATTTTAAATCTCCATAGACAAACAAATACCACAAATACTATGCTACAGATTGTATACTGTTCCAATTCATCACGGACTTCACAGAGTATCCACAAACACCCAACAATCACACAACCAAGTTACAATATCCTATTTAAACCAGAAAGCAATCAGTCTGTTTCCTTATCTAGCCATGTGAGGTTCAATACTTAGCCTTTAGTTTGGAGGATGTCCTGGGGATTTAGCCGCCATGCTGCTGGGTGCCAGGTAGCTGTGTGTGTGTGTGTGTGAGTGTAGCTACATTACATCTGTTCTCTGAGGCCACACCTGACCACTACCTTCCTGTTTGACCAGTACCTGGGGGAGGGGTCTTTCTTTCTCCTTTGTATTGAGTCACTATTCTCTTTGTATATGCTAATCAGGTTCAGCCCTGAAAACTTAGTAAAAGGTTGTCTTGAGCATCCATTGTTCTAACAATATGATCTTAGCTTTTATACATATAATCATATCTATCTGCTGCAATGTCCCACAACAACACAACAGGCCTCAAACTAACCCACACCTCATTCTGCTTGCTTCAATACCAAACATGATGTGTTTATCTGGTTCGGTTCGAATGATACACATCCATGACATTAATTCATCAGCCAATTCTAAATCTCCATTATGTCTGGTGTTTGCTGTGCTCGCTGCGCATATTTGCAAGTATAGCGGCTTATATGTGTGCAGTTTATATGGTCTCTCTATGTAATATTTTTGACTTTGACATAACAAAACAGTACTTAACCAAGAAAGAAGCAGTACTGAACTAAGTAACCACTGCAGGATCATGAAGCGCTGGGCGGGCGCCCAGCATCCTCTACGGACTACGAGAAAAGGATTTACCGGTAGGTAATTAAAATCCTATTTTCTCTTACGTCCTAGAGGATACTGGGGTCCACATTAGTACCATGGGGATGTACCAAAGTTCCCAGAACAGGAGGGAGAGCGCGGAGGCTCCTGCGGAACTGATTGACCAAACTTCAGGTCCTCAAAGGCCAAAGTATCGAACTTGTAGAACTTTGCATACGTGTTCGACCCTGACCAAGTAGCCGCTCGGCAAAGTTGTAAGGCCGACACACCCTGGCCAGCTGCCCAGGAAGAACCCACCTTACGATTAAAGTGGGCCTTAACAGACGTAGGACACGGCAATCCTGCCGTAGAATACGCATGCTGGATAGTGAACCTGATCCAGCGAGAGATCGTCTGCTTAGAAGCAGGACACCCAAGTTTCTTGGGATCATACAGGACAAACAGAGAGTCCGATTTTCTGTGACGAGCAGTCCTCCTCACATAGATTTTCAGAGCCCTTACAACATCCAAGGACTTTGATGAAACTGAGGAGTCAGTAGTAACTGGCACCACAAGAGGTTGGTTGATATGAAATGCCGACACAGCCATCGGACGGAACTGCTGACGTGTCCGGAGCTCAGCTCTATCTTCATGGAAGATCAAGTAGGGGCTCTTACAAGACAAAGCCCCCAACTCCGAAACACGTCTAGCAGAAGCTAAGGCCAATAAAGTGACAGCCTTCCACGTGAGAAACTTGACCTCAACCTCCTGTAGAGGTTCGAACTAATCCGATTGTAGGAACTGTAACACCACGTTAAGATCCCAGGGCGCTGTAGGCGGCACAAAGGGAGACTGGATGTGCAGAACCCCTTTCAAGAAAGTCTGAACCTCAGGGAGGGAAGCCAATTGTTTCTGGAAGAAAATGGATAAGGCCGAAATCTGGACCTTTACGGATCCCAACCTCAGGCCCATATCCACACCTGCTTACAGGAAGAGGAGAAACCGTCCCAGTTGAAACTCCACCGTAGGAAACTTCTTGGATTCACACCAAGATACATATTTTTTCCAAATACGATGGTAATGTTTAAACGTTACTCCTTTCCTAGCCTGTATCAGGGTAGGAAAAACCTTGTTCGGAATGCCCTTCCAAGCTAATATCTGGCGTTCAACCTCCATGCCGTCAAACGTAGCCGCGGTAAGTCTTGATAAGCGAACGGCCCCTGCTGCAGCAGGTCCTCCCGAAGAGGAAGAGGCCTCGGCTCTTCTAGCAGTAGATCCAGAAGATCCGCATACCAAGCTTTTCTTGGCCAGTCCGGAGCAATGAGGATCACCTGAACTCTTGTTCTTCTTATGAGTTATAGAACTCTTGGAATGAGTGGAAGTGGAGGAAACATGTACACCGACTGCAACACCCACGGAGTCACTAGGGCGTCCACCACCATGGCTTGCAGGTCCCTCGACCTGGAACAATACCGCCGAAGCTTCTTGTTGAGACGAGAGGCCATCATGTCTATTTGAGGTACACCCGAAAGACTTGTCATCTCCGTGAACACCTCCGGATGGAGTCCCCACTCTCCTGGATGGAGATCGTGTCTGCTGAGGAAGTCCACTTCCCAGTTGTCTACTCCCAGAATGAAGATTGCTGACAGCGCCAACGCGTGTTTTTCTGCCCAAATGATGATTTTGGTTACCTCTGACATTGCAGCTCTGCTCTTCGTTCCGCCCTGTCGGTTTATGTAAGCCACCATCGTTACATTGTCCGACTGCACCTAAATGGCTCGATCTCACAGAAGATGGGCCGCTTGGAGAAGACCATTGTAGACGGCTCTTAGTTCCAGAATGTTTATTGGAAGGCTGCATTCCAGGCTTGACCACCTTCCTTGGAAAGTTTCCCCCTGAGTGACTGCGCCCCAGCCCCGGAGACTCGCATCCGTGGTTAGAAGGATCCAGTCCTGAATCCCGAACCTGCGGCCCTCCAGAAGGTGAGGCAGTTGCAGCTACTAGTGGAGTGAAATCCTGGCTTTCAGCGACCGACTTTATTCTCTGGTGCATGTGTAGATGAGATCCCGACCACTTGTGCAGGAGATCCAGTTGGAAGGGCCGATCATGAAACCTTCCGTACTGTAGAGCCTCATAAGAGGCCACCATCTTCCCCAGAAGGCTAATGCACTGATGAACCGAAACCCGGGCTGGCTTCAGGACATCCCGGGCCATTGTTTTGTATCACCAATGCTTTCTCCTCCGGCAGAAACATCCTCTGCACTTCCGTGTCGAGGATCATCCCCAGGAAAGACAATCTCCTTGTCGGCTCCAAATTTGACTTCGGAAGGTTCAGGATCCAACTGTGTTCCCTGAGCAAATGAGTCATGAGAACTATGGACTGCAACAACTTCTCCCTGGACGATGCCTTTATCAGCAGATCATCCAGATATGGGATTATGTTCACCCCCAGTCTGCAGAGGAGAACCATCATCTCTGCCATCACCTTTGTGAACACCCTCGGTGCTGTGGAGAGGCCGAATGGCAGTGCCTGAAATTGATAGTGACTGTCCAACAGTGCAAATCTGAGAAAAGCCTGGTGCGGCAGCCAAATCGGAATGTGGAGGTATGCATCCTTGATATCCAGGGATACCAGAAATTCTCCCTCCTCCAGAACTGAAATCACTGCTCTGAGAGACTCCCGTTTTGAATTTGAACACCCTCAGATAAGGGTTTAACGATTTTAAGTTAAAAATTGGTCTGACCAAACCATCCGGTTTCGGTACCACGAAAAGGTTTGAATAATAACCCTTGTTCTGCATATGAGGTGGAACTGGGACAATGACCTGTGACATTTCCAATTTTAGGATGGCTTCCTGTAGGATAGCCCTGTCTGCCAGCAAAGCTGGTAAGCCTGATTTGAAGAATCGGTGAGTCTGTACCCCTGGGACACAATATCCTGTACCCAGGGATCCAGGCTGGACGACACCCAGACGTGTCTGAAACGTCTGAGTCTCGCACCCACCAACCCCTCCTCCAGGCTTTGCGGTCCACCGTCATGCTGAGAATTTTGAGGTACCAGAAGCAGGTCTCTGTTCCTGGGAGCCTTCGGGTGCAGGCTATTTGGATTTTGCACGACCACCTCTAAAGAAAGTGGTATGAGGCTTGGACTTTTTTGCCTTAGCGGTCCGAAAGGACTCCGGCACAGCTGAAGGAAATGGTTTCTTCATAGAAGGTGTAGCAGAGGGAAGGAAAGGTGACTTACCCGCTGTTGCCGTGGAAATCCACGCATCCAACACTTCCACAAATAGAGCATGATCTGTGTAGGGTAGGTTCTCCATACTTCTCCTGGATTCTGCGTCTGCAGACCATTGGCGTAGCCAGAGTCCCCTGCGGGCTGAGACTGCCATGGAAGATATCCGTGCAGTCAGCGTACACAGGTCCTTCATGGATTCCACCATGAACCCCTCAGAATCATGTATGTTACATAAAAACAATTCAATGTCACTTCTATCCATTGTATCCAAATCCTCTAGTAATGTGCCTGACCTCTTTACTATGGCTTTAGAAATCCATGCACAGGCAATAGTGGGCCTTAACGCCACCCCTGAAGAAGTGTAAATGGATTTAAGCGTATTGTCAATCTTACGATCAGCCGGTTCTTTTAACGCGGTAGATCCAGGAACAGGTAAAACCACCTTTTTAGACAGACTGGAGACAGATGCGTCAACAATGGGTGGGTTTTCCCATTTTTTCCTATCTTGCTCAGGGAAGGGAAAAGCAACCAGAACCCTTTTTGGGATTTGTAATTTTTTCTCCGGGTTTTCCCAGGATTTTTCAAATATAGCGTTTAATTCAGGCCTGGCCAACCTGTGGCTCTCCAGCTGTTGTAAAACTACAAGCCCCATCATGCTTTGCCACAGTTTTACTATTAGGGAATGCTAAAACTGTGGCAAGGCATGCTGGGATGTGTAGTTTCACAACATCTGGAGAGCCACAGGTTGGCCATGCCTGGTTTAATTCCTTACACGCAGGGAAGGTTAGCGAGGCTTTCTTATTTTCAGTGAAGTAAGCCTCCTCAACCTGCTCAGGTGTTGTCATTAATGTTTAACACATCTCTGATGGCCTCAATCATGAGCTACAGTCCCTTAGCAAGGGATGCCACCCTCCTCAGCACATCCCCATCACCGTCTGCAGTAACAGAATCCGTATCCGTGTCATCTTGCATAATTTGGCAAGTGCACGTTTCTGCGGGAACATGCTAGGGGATTTTGCAGGAATAGGGACAGAGCCTGATCAAACTGCCATAGACTTCTTCAACACCTGAGTTTCAGTCTCAGTATTAGCTACCCTAGTAGAGATCCGAGAGATCATTCCTTTGATAGAAGATAACCACTCAGGTTCAACAATACGGACCTGAGACAAAGCATTTCAATCCTGTGTACAGGGAATGGATCCCTCCTGAGAGGAAACATCCTCTGCAGCATATGACACAGAGTCCCTAGACATAGCTATGTGAGTTATTAAACAAACACACACACACACACACACACACACACACACACACACACACACACACCGACACACACACACACACACACACACGGAAATGTCAGACACAGTTTCCCCCAAGTATGCCACAGAGATTAGAGCCAACCCACACAGCGCTTTTTGAGGTAGAACTAATAAAACTACCAGCACTGTCTGTGTACCTTAATAGACTACACAGACTTTACACAGCCTCCCCCCCTCCTTCAACCCCCTGGTACTGCACAGGATAGCTGGAGTTGCTTGGAGGGACAGCACTCCCTGTTAGCGTCTGTTGTACAGGAATTGCAGGCATGAAAATGGCGCTGAAAGCTGCTGGGTCCGCTCTTAGGAGAAGCTCCGCCCCCTGAACATGGCGCTGCTTTCCGCTCTAAATTATATTATACTGGCCTGAGGATTTCTGTTGGCAGCTATCCGGGGACCCTGACAGGCTTGCTGACCAGTGTAGGGTATAGGCGCTGGCTCAGGGTGCCCCTCACAGCGCCGCACCATGTACCGCTGAACCCCGGAGCGCAGTTAGTACTGCGCTCCCTACCCTGTTGCCGCCATCTTTACACCGGCTCCCCGCTTGCCAGGGGCCGGTGACTCACTCACCACTGAAGTCTTCTGGCTCTGTAAGGGGGTGGCAGCATGCTGCGGGAGTGAGCGGTCGCCTGGAGTGGCTAACGATCAGCACCCTCAGGAGTTCAGTGTCCTGCCAGCGGAGATAGTGGCTCAGACCCCGCAGGGCGGACACTACTCCCCCCCCCACCCCCCTCCTTACTCCCTCGAAGCAAGGAGGCTGTTGCCAGCAGTCTCCCTGTAAAATAATAAACTCTAAGATAACTTTCACTAGAGAAACTCTGTAGAGCTGACCTAGCTGTGACCGGCTCCACTGGGCACATTTTCTAAACTGAGTCTGGTAGGAGGGGCATAGAGGGGAGGAGTCAGCCTACACTCTCAAACTTTTAAAGTGCCAGTGGCTACTTGGGTATCTGAGATCAGTGAGCAGAGAGAATACTGAATGCAATAAATGTCAGTGCAATGGTCAGCCTATACTGGTTGTTGGGATCCCGGCCCACCGTATACCGGCGCCTGATCCCAACAACCGGCATACCAACACCTTTTCTCCCTCTTGGGGGTCCACGACTTCCCTGGAAGGAGAATAGATAGTGTGGTGCGCTCATTTGCGCCCGCCCCGCTGTCGGCAAGCCAGCGGTCGGGATCCCGGCACCTGTATGCTGGCCGCCGGCAACTCATACCACACCCAGCAGTACTTGTAGCCACCACCCACCACCTCAGGCAGGTTAGCGGACAGGGGAGGGGTGAAATAATTATCCTGTCTGCATTCTGATTGTCAGTCATGTGACCGCCGGAATCCCGACCACCGGTAAACTGTATCACACCCAATTGATAGTACTGTCCCCAGGAGCACAGTATGCTGTGTGCATGTAACAGGGAAAGTGGTGGCTGTAGCTAGACCTTTACTGTGACACCAGTAAGGGGGGTACACACGGAGAGATCCGTTCTTAAAATCTAAGCAATCTGACTAGATTGCTTAGATTTTAAGCACGGATCTCTGGTGTGTATGCCCCCAGCGATAGCGATGCGCAGCTTTGCACGTCGCTATCGCCGGTGCTAGATTGGCCGCATGCCATGGTGAAATGAGCGCCCCCCCTTTCCTACTCGCTCAGCACACATCACGCTGTGCTGAGCGGAGTGGAGAGATGTGTGCTGAGCGGTCTGTGACTGATCACTCAGCACACATCTCTGTAGTGTATACTGGCCTGTACACTCTGACAAGTGATTGGACACTGACCGCCCCACACACACACTTTTCATTTATTACTTCTATCGGAGACTGCTGAAAGAATTAGTTTTGGAGAGCAGCTGTCTGCTCAGTACCTCATGGTTCCCCATGCAGTATTCACCTCTACACTCTCAGCTGTTCCGGTGAGGGACAAGTGTTTGGTCCAGTCGATTGAACTTATTTTAAATCTTTCATCTCTGTTGCAGGCGGCTTCTGGAATCATCCCTGATCTCTTTGTCCCGCTACGATGGCACTGGTTCCCGGGATCATCCCATTTACCCCGACCCAGCCAGGTAACATTCTCTGGTTCTGTTCTAAAAAATCAAGGTTACACATTGCATCACATCAATAGACCAGGAGCTAGTGACATACAAGCGCTTTGTCCCCTGGTGGCAGTGTGGCACAACATTTTTGAAGATCCACAGTTGACATGGTGACATACAGTAGCTTATTTTAATCTATTTAAGCCCTAACCGTAACATAAGCTAATGGTCATTCTAGCATCCTGCACTTGTCACAACCCATGCAGATCCTCTTCCCTCCCTGGGGAGTTGCTCTCTGCCCTGGTGCTTCTAGCACACTCTGGTCTGTATCTCAGCACTGAGCTACAGACCAGAGTGTGATAGAAGCACCAGAGCAGAGAGAGACACCCTAGGCAGGTGACAATGCTAAATTCCTTGTCGTATAAACAACCCTTTATGAAGCTAAGAACACTGTACGCTGTTTACTTAAGAAGTACCGTAATGGTACGCTATTGGCGTAGCGATCGCTCAGCCGTAGGCGAGACGCTCAAGCGTCACGTTCGCTCACGGCCCAGTGATCACAGGACACGTTATTGGTTATGTCTAGGGGAATGATTCGCTATGGCGTAGCATACGCTCGAGACCACGAGGAGGTCACCAGCGATGCAGACGCTCACAACACTATACCTTTATGTTAAAACCTTATACCATTGAAATACACTGAATACCTTAATGTGAATACAGGGTGTAAGTGCAACCTTGTGTAACCTGACTAACTACAAAGCTGCTTGAGCGTCACCGACGCTCAAGTGAACACTTAACACTATAGGAAATACACAGATACTGGTTTAGGTTCCAAAGCCTATTAACTGTATTGTATCTAATATACTTGAAAAAGGGGATAACAGTACAAATGATACACTACAATATAACAGAGACTTCCTAACCACAGAACTAAACAATAAATACAAAAAGACAATGCTACACTGACCTAAATGCAATACAGTACAATACTATAATACTATGAGAGATATAAGAGAAAAGAGGAGAGAGAGAGATAGAGAGAGAGAGAGAGAGAAATTGGCTCACAGAAAGACAATGATTACGGAGAGAAACTTACGCACAAAGGGTATGATCGCCTGCGCCTCGATATCCAGCTCCCGGCTATCAGCAGATAACCGTTGATGAGAGAGTGAGAGCTGGATGTGGTCGGCCTGCCTATTTATACCCCACACACAATGCAATCTCATGGTCCTACAATCCCATTGTCCATTGGCCGAAGGAATTCGGCCCTGCATCATAACAAAAGGTCATAGGGTGATTCATACAGGTGGGCTGTGACGATTTCCAACAGCTCAGGTGGGTGGGAAACTGGGTTTCCCGCCGCATACCTGAGTATGTGTAAATAATAGAAATGGACATAAACTTCTTATGTCCATAACTATTCGCACGAGCGATTAATACGCTCCAAACCAACACCGGAATATTGCTAATTAAATACTCTTCCGATGGGTACCAAACACTGCTGTATGATTCCTGTTAGACCCTTCGTACGATATAAAGAGGGATTCCTCAGCTCTGGGACATTGTATTTTAACCAAACTTTCAGAATCTATCAAAGGGACCATGATCTATAAACTACATTAATTGTGAAAATATGTAACGAATGAGTCGCACGCTACGACCACATAAACTCTACCGTAAATACGCATACCGCGCCTGCGAGTGCACGCTATTGCGGGTATGCGCTTCCACGGGAGAGTGTACGCACGCGCAGCGCGGACCAGTGTGCGGTGCAAATATGGCAACGTGCATTGAGACATTTTTCTGACTTTGACACAGGAAAGAGGATTTGCACAGGTTTTGACAGATGCAAGATGCTAAAATGAAGACTATAAGCTGTTGACATTCTGAATGGTGACCTTTTGGCTACATACCCCGGGTGTTGTACATTTTATTCCTAGTGCCTTGATAGGCTGCATTCTGAAAGAATATATGTCGTCCTGCATAGTTTCCAGTCCTTAAGAGATAGGAGTGTGATGTGGATTCTACAGTAAACTCTCTCCCTCGCTTTGATTTGTACTGATTGACCGTATAACTTGTTCATGTGTCTCTCCAGGTTATCTCCAGCTGCTTACTACGCACAAAGGATGATCCAGTACCTTTCTCGGAGGGACAGTATCCGGCAACGCTCAATGCGTTACCAGCAGAACCGCCTAAGATCGTCTGCATCCGCCCCGTCCTCAAGCGATGGTCAGGGTGCAGTAGAAGCTGGAGACCTTGAGTTTGAGGAGTTTGAGTAAGTTCTCCTCCTTCTCCCTCTTCCAATATGTCACTGAAACTTTATAGGCTTTACTTCCGGTTTCTACTCATCCTTCTCACAGAGAATAAAAAGACTATCTATCCTAGCCAGCACAATTATTCCTGGCTTCTAAATAGGTTGCAGTATAATACGAATTCTGTGGGCCCATTGAAATTCTCTTAACAAATGAGTGCACTGGCTCTTTTTTATTTATATATTCAACCCTCAGCATGCATTGCTTCTGGTGTAATCTGTAATCCTGATATAATAGGGACACATGAAATAATCAAATTCCTTTTATCCTGAAGCTTTGCTCCATATCCACTGCCAGTTCTCTGCTTTTCTATGCAAAGAGAGAGCCTTTATTTCCTCTGCTCTGTAAACATAGCAAAGATTTATCTTTTGTGCTTGTTAGCATGGCAAAGTGCCCCTTTACCTTGTGCTGTTCAGTCCGAGAATCAGACTAGTATGAAATTATAGTATGAGCCAGTGTCTAATGCACAAAGAATGCCTCTCAGAAGCTTTCTGAACCCACGCGTTTTACCCTAGGAGTCTGCTTTATCTGTAGCCATCAAGCTTCAGTCCGGTGATAACTGGTACAGGTTTTACCACAGCTGCCTGCAGGTGTTTCATTCTGAAATACACAGGATTGTAGAGGGCACGATCCAAGCTTCCTCTGCTACCATACTGTAGAATAGACAGTGAGTGGAGAACTTGACAATGTATAGGATGGCAAGATATATCTGTGATATGCAGAATCCCGACAGGAGCTAGGAAAGTATACTTACTCTCCCCCAATACCTCCCTAACCCTACCTTCCAGCAGTTGTTTTAAATTGCGGCAGCCACTAGATGGCACTCGACGGCAGCAATTCAATTGTTCTGCCATTCAGGCGCCCAGCAGCCACAGAGGTCACATTTTATTCGCACTTTGGACGTCCAAAGGTTTGGGCGCCCAAAGCAGAACTTTAGACTGTTTTAGCCCTTCTGTTCGGCCGCAACATGCACATTATGCATGTGCGACCAAGCAACGATTGATTTGTGACAATTGTTTGGGCGTCTAGACAGGAAAATTAAACACCCAAAATAATTGAATTGGCCCTACTTAGTGCAGCTGGACTTCCAGTGCACAGCATTGAACTGGAAGTTGGTATTCTGATCATGCTTCTGAGGAACTTAACACCGCCCAAGTTACGCATCCGAACCCAACTTAGTGACTTCCCTGCAGAGGAACTTAATTGAGGCAAATATCTAATGTTATGTGGTACAGGGGAGACTGTGTTTATACCACATATACCCTTTCTGCCCAACAATTTTCCTTTTCAGTTCAAGCCCCTGCAGTTTCCTGTAAGCGTCTGCTTCGCTATAACGATCAAAAAGTCACAGGGGCAAACGCTCAGGGCTGCAGGCGTAGATATCAGGACCAGCTGCTTCTCCCATGGGCGTCTTTACGTTGCTTGCTTACAAGTTAGTAGCCCCAAGCATCTTTTTGTGGTAATTCCTGAAGGAAAAACTGCAAATATTGTTTACAAAGAAATTTTGTGATCAATGTGTACAATATAACACATACATCACAATATTAGATGGCACTACTGTCTTTATAAAATTAGTTCCGCTGAGCAATAACAAACATCCACGCGAGCTGATATAATAGAATATATCACTCGCCAGATCCAGCAGGGAAGAGACATTGAAAATAATAGTTTCATTTGTATCATAACCTGTTAAAGCAGTGTTTCCCAACCTCTGTCCTCAAGGTACGCATTAAGCAGTTTATCGTCCGTTTCATCGCAGATCAGAACGATATGTATCGAACATATCACATAGTTTGTAGGGCTGTTCGCAAGCTCTCGCAGGTCGCTCTGTCAAGCGTGCTGCACACCCAGTGGGGCGACCCAGGGAACACGCCATGCACCTTTTGTCCACTGCATCCTGCAGGGTGTATGGCGGCACAGTATGTCATACCATCGGTCATGCCGTCAGCCGGAATACACATCTTTCTGATATGTACCCGGCCTTAAATTCAGTGATATTTTAGTGATATCCATACTCTAATACCGATGGGTAAACCAAAATAACTGCGGTACAAATTAAGTTACATGGATGTCCTTAAAACCTGGCTTGTTAATGTGCCTTGAGTACTGTGGTTGAGAAACCTGTGTTAAAGCGTAAACGCACAACGTTACATTGAACCATGCAGTTACACTCTAACATGTTTTGGTACAATAATTATTATTATTTTTTTCGATTAACGTGAGTGCTGTCCCTGCCTCATCCCCGCTGCATCTGGCGAGTGATTTGCGGGATTTTACCTGTGGACACGTGAATGCGGCTTCGATCACTGTAATATAATACATAATGTGTGCGTGTAGTTATGTAGTTTGACAGGAGATGAGTTTTGCAGCTGTCAGAACATTGCACAGGGTACCGCTAGAGATGAGCTTTGATATGCAGACGGCAGGGTGCTGACACGCTTTGGGAAAAGTCCTTTCTCTCTTGCTCAGCAGCTACCGTTTGCCCGCCTGCTCCTTACAGAATGGCAGGAAGTATCCTCTTTGTGTCTGTGCACCTGCAGCTTCTTTGTGAGCAGAAATAGCTTTTCACATTTTTCATTGCATCCTTAACTGTTTAGCTGCCGCAAGTCTGTAGTCACAGTTGTCTTCCTTTCACCGATCCTTGTGCCAATGGAGATAGAGAAATATGGCTGATATATACACAGATGTTAGCAAGCCGTAGCCAGGGCAGGATAGCAAGATCCAAAGCTGCATCAGACTGTTCCGTGTCTAGTAGCAAACATGAAGGATCTGTTTGTTTGGTTGGGTGCTTGCCAGCTGATAATGAAACTTCCCAGCTGGTCAGCCGTTACCTCCTCTCCTCATGTTGCTACTTCTGTGTGTATTCCCATCCATCACATTAACATAGCAGTTCTGGCAAAAGGATCCAGAGCGACTACAATGGGGTAATGGGATGTAATATAGAGCTTATAGCTATACATTCTGAAACCGTAGCAGAAACCAGTTGAGATATTTACATAAATTATGAGAATATTTCCTTCTCTCTGCACAAATCAGAATTCTAATTTCGATAGGGGATGTGGTTATTATCCCAGGGGTCAGGATCCTAAGTATTAGGGTTAGGCTGCGGGGGAGAGGTGGGAACAGTAAGGGTTAGGCTACGGGAGGGGACAGTTGAGTTTAGGCTGCGGGAGGAGTGGGTTAGGGGAACCGTCGGTGATGCCACTGTTGGCATTCTGACCGTCTGGATTCCGATACCATCCCCTTGATAAAGCACATCACTTTCGCTTTATAATGTCCACACCTAAGACTGTTTTTAATGTTGGGGGGAAGTTGTGAGGAGGGAGCGCCTTTATTTTGTGCTCTGTAATTGCTGTGGAGTACAAAGGGATCATATCAGCTCCTGTTACACAAATGGTACCTATCCTTTTAGTTGCCTTTCTCCTGTTGTCTTTGCTACTAGAAAATGTTTCCTCCGCCAAACAGCATTTTCTTTTCAAGTGTAAGAACGTATTGCACAAGTAGCAAGGAGGTTAATGCTTTTTAATAGCGAAACCAAAATATGGGCCTGTATTCAGGTCCTAAGACTGCCTGAAAACCGGCGCTTTTTTTCCTGTTTACGTCTGAAACATATCAGCTGCTTGTAGATGCGTTAGTCCTGCGTTCTGTGACTGGCATATAAGGCTATGCAGTCTTAACTGATTTTCCATTCAGAAGCGGATCACTGCCGGATAGTAAGCGCATTCCTGTGCTCATGTACGTGCATATTAACGAGTAAGGAGCTGCGTGAGTCGCTATTTAGCCATTACTGTTCCTCCATCCAGTCCTCAGTTTTGTCAATTATAATTAAAGAATGCAAATAAGGTTTTTAAACAGGTGACTAACGTTCTACAATTTTATTCTTCTTTTAGGGATAATGGAGACCGTTCGCGGCACAGGACCCCCAGAAACGCTCGCATGTCGGCTCCGTCACTTGGTCGCTTTGTTCCTAGGTAAAATTGTGCACTGTCTTCCTAATGTATCAGTCACAGCTATACTGTTCTCCTCGTTCTCTCCTCCCTAGCACCTGTCCTCATCAGGCTTTTATGTTTGTCTTGTCTGTTCTCTCTTCTACTTTCTGTCTCTGATCACCACTATATCTTCCTTATGCGCCAACGTTTTGTTCGCTCTGCTTTTAATAACTTAACCTTTATTGTCATCCTTTCCTCTCATTGCAGGAGATTTCTGCTGCCAGAATACCTTCCATATGCTGGAATTTTTCATGAGCGCGGTCAGCCGGGATTAGCAACGCACTCCTCCGTCAACAGAGTCTTGGCAGGTTAGGGCAAGATGACCCAAATAAGCCATTCGCGCCATCGAAATCATTATTTTTATCAGCACCCCTTTTTTTCCCTACTGTTGAGCTTCAGCAGGTTTTTTTTTATTTTTTTTTACCCCTCTGGTTGTTACTTTATTGTCTGTCTTAAAAGGAAAAATCAGAGAAGCTCACACTGAGCAGTCAGCATATATAGTCTCAGCTATTTGTGACGTGGGGGAAGGTAGCCCCTGTTCAGTGTGACCAGCTCTGCAGGTACAGACAAAAACTGAAGTGCCTGTGCATGGGGAGAGAAGCCCAGTGCATCCTGGGAGGCTCACAAGCTTTGCTGTTTGGTGCCAGTCCTGGTCTCCACCAGCCATACCCAAGGGTAACCCTGTGGAGACCATGGACCCCGAAGAAGAAAGGGGAATTTCTACAACATTGATAGGGTGCTGTGTTCTGATTGTGTGCAGGTCTGTGGGTTCTTTGTAACTGTGCAGTTTATATTGCTGGATCTGTAAGTGGCAGTACTCTTTGTACAGTATGATCTCTGTCCAATCACTTAATGATGAAAATATGTTTTGGGGTTAATATGCCCATAGGTAGAGTTTTGTATATCACTAGGTATTATGAAGGGTCCCTTGGAATTCCCCGTATACATTGTCACTTGTCTTTCACATCGGGATTCCACAAGGTATTTTCTCGAAAAGGAATTTGGAACTCAGAAACATGTTTGCAGCTGTTGCCGCCTCAGTTATTCCAATGACCCTCTTGAATGGGTGCATCAGCAAACCTTTTCCGTCAGGGGATAATTAACCCAATTACCTCTCATTCTAACGATGAAGAGCAAGCCAGACATTTTGGTTGCCATGACAACACAGGAGTCAAGACATCTGTATGCTATCCCTGAAAGCTCAGTGTGAATAGGACAGAGCTGTCCTGTGCCATCCCTGGAGTGTGCAGGACTTATGCTCAGGTTCCTAACCCCCCCCCCCCCCCCCCCCCCTCTCTCGTTACCGTAGTTACTGGGTACTGTTCCACTGGGACGTGGTAGTAAAAGCTGCAGCATCCCTGGAATTAAAGCTTGCTGATCTCACCAAAACAGAAATGCTCTGGTAAATAAGCGTATTGAAAGCAAGTGCTTCCACACAGGCTCTTGTGTTAGGCAAATAACATTCCATCAGAACCAGTCATGTATAAAAATGCAGAAATGCCCTTGTTGCGGATTGTCATGGCAGCATGAGGGAGACTATGAAAGAGGGTTGATTGTTGGAGAAACTTTTGGTAAGAGCTTCAGCACCACAGACAGCTCAAATTGCTGATGTTTTGTGGGCAACATTGTGATATGTGTGAGAAGAGCATATGCAGTACTCATAGTGCTATAGTCGGTGGTAGCATTCATCCATATTGCAAGGCAGAACTGCAGATCAGATGACTACAGGCTTCAACCTGTGGCACAAGCCGACGGTGTCCTCAGAAGGTCCAGCGCATGAACTGCTCATCGCACCTGTCTATGGCCGTGCGCATGCTAAGTACTCCAGAGAGTACAGACAGTGGACTACCAATGGTCAGTAGCCGATCCCAACCTTCTGCATATTCCTGAGGAGGCACCAATCTAAAGAAGTTTATAGCCTGAGTGCATGTGGTGGCCTAGTTCTCGTATTTTACTGTTACTGTATTTGTGTCCTCCATGTGATTGTTCTCATGTCACTTGCTGAAAGCCGCCTCCCTGCTGTTTAGCTCTCCTTAAACATTACATATGTCTGTGGTTGTCAGACTTTTATCCATGTGCCGGTAGTGAAAGTTTGTCCCATGGTGAAATTGGCCGTACTGCTGTATGAACCCTCATACTATTAGGACACTGTATATCCAAGTTCTGGCCTCACCTTTACTATTAAAATAGGTCTTTCCCTTTATCTATACCGCAGGGGGCTTGTTTGTCTGATCCTCCCTGCCATTTAATACTTGATTGAGCATTAAATCAGCCGCAGAATTGTTTTGGGAGATAATTTGGATATGAATTTCCCTGCAGATGAGCCGTCAGCCCCCGAATCTTTCTTAAATGTCACGTCTTCCATGGTTGTCAGTGCTGGGTCAGCAGGCGTTTGTAGAGGCAGCGAGCAATTCCTCCTCCTCCTTCCAAACCAGGGAGCAGATCTTGTACACATTAACCTATCTGCTTCTGGGTGGTAGGCTAGCGGCCCGTCTCAGAAGGCACATGATCTATCCCCACCTTCATCTGTGTCTTGTACTGTATATGTGGTATATAATGCTAGGAATATGAAATGTGGGGGTTCTCGGTACAGAATCCAGCTTATGTTTCATCATGTCTGGACCTTTACAGTGAGGAACTTGTTATAGTAATGAGCTGATTAATTAGCGGCTTCCTTTGTTTCTTCTGGGAGGTTTTGAGCAGGGGATGAGAATCGGTAGCTCACTGAGCCGGTCCTTTCCCTGACTGTGGGTGCGGTGGCAATAGGCTTTTGGCTTATTAACCAGGCAATTTAGTCTCTTCACAGATGTACACAAACCCAATGGTTTACATACATCTCCGATGTCAGGAGGGATCTGTACCGTCCATGCGCAGATATGTTACGACTGCCATTGTTCCAGAACACGGGGGCAGGTGTATTAACATATTATTGCGCAGAACTGCGTACAAAGTCGCCGCGGCTGTGCAATAGCGTCCCTCCCTCATTCATGCCAATGTCAACTTTGCAAAACCATTACATCACCAGGTTCACTCCCTCAATGCCTTTCCTGAAATATTTTTGGATCCTTACCAGTAACGCTTACCAATAGGCGAGAAATGTCAGTTTAAATAAAGTTCTATCACAAAGTCAAATTGGGGAAAAAAGAATTTGACCTCAGTGCTGTTTTCTCTAACGTCCTAGAGGATGCTGGGGACTCCGTAAGGACCATGGGGATAGACGGGATCTGCAGGAGACATGGGAACTTTAAGAAAGACTTTGACTCTGGGTGTGCACTGGCTCCTCCCTCTATGCCCCTCCTCCAGACCTCAGTTTGATATTGTGCCCAGGGGAGACTGGGTGCATTTCAGGAGCTCTCCTGAGTTTCCTGTAAAGAAAGCATTTTAGTTAGGTTTTTTATTTTCAGGGAGCCTGCTGGCAACAGACTCACTGCATCGAGGGACTGAGGAGAGAGAAACAGACCCACTTCTCTGAGTTTCAGGGCTCTGTTTCTTAGGCTACTGGACACCATTAGCTCCAGAGGGATCGGTACGCAGGTCTCACCCTAGCCGTCCGTCCCAGAGCCGCGCCGCCGTCGTCCTCGCAGAGCCGGAAGATTGAAGCCGGGTGAGTATTGAGGAAAAGAACATCAGAGGCGGCAGAAGACACCTTGATCTTCATAGAGGTAACGCACAGCACTGCAGCTGTGCGCCATTGCTCCCATTCACACACCTCGACACTGTAAGGGTGCAGGGCGCAGGGGGGGCGCCCTGGGCAGCAATATAAACCTCTCCTGTGGCATATATAGATATATACATGTACAGCTGGGCACTGTACATGTATATAAAGAGCCCCCGCCATGTTATTGAGAAATTTGATCGGGACAGAAGCCCGCCGCCAAGGGGTCGGGGCTTCTCCCTCAGCACTCACCAGCGCTATTTTTCTCCACAACACCGCCGAGAGGAAGCTCCCCGGACTCTCCCCTGCTTAACACACGCTGAAAGAATGGTTTTAAAGAAGGGGGGGGTGGGCACATAATTGGCGCATATACATAACAAAAGCGCTACTGGGTAAACATACTGTGTTTTTTCCTGGGTCATATAGCGCTGGGGTGTGTGCTGGCATACTCTCTCTCTGTCTCTCCAAAGGGCCTGGTGGGGAACCTGTCTTCAGAAAAGAGCTTCCCTGTGTGTGTGTGTGTGTGTGTGTGTGTGTGTGTGTGTGTGTGTGTGTGGTGTGTCGGTACGCGTGTGTCGACATGTCTGAGATTGAAGGCTCATCTAAGGAGGAGGGGGAGTGTATGAATGTTAGGTCTCCGTCGGCAGTGCCGACACCTGCCTGGATGGATATGTGGAATGTTTTAAGTGCTAATGTTAATTTATTGCACAAAAGATTAGACAAAGCTGAAGCTGGGGTACAGTCAGGGAGTCAACCCATGCCTGTCCCAATGTCGCCTGGACCTTCGGGGTCTCAGAAGCGCCCACTATCCCAAATAGTTGACACAGATACCGACACGGATTCAGACTCCAGTGTCGACTACGATGATGCAATATTACAGCCAAAGGTGGCTAAATGTATTCGATATATGATTATCGCAATAAAAGATGTTTTGCATATCACTGAGGAACCCCCTGTCCCCGACACGAGGGTACACATGTATAAGGGAAAGAAACCTGAGGTCACCTTTCCCTCATCACATAAGCTGAACGAATTATGCAAAAAAGCGTGGGAAACTCCAGACAAAAAACTGCAGGTTCCCAAAAGGATTCTAATAGCGTATCCTTTCCCGTCGCAGGACAGAATCCGGTGGGAATCCTCCCCTAGGGTGGACAAAGCTTTAACACGCTTATCAAAAAAGATAGCGCTTCCATCCCAAGATACGGCTACCCTTAAGGATCCTGCTGACCGCAAGCAGGAGGATACCTTGAAGTCCATTTACTCACATTCTGGTACGTTACTCAGACCGGCTATTGCGTCGGCCTGGGTTTGTAGTGCTGTAGCAGCATGGACAGATTCATTATCAGCAGATATTGAGACCCTAGATAAGGATACCATTTTAATGACCCTAGGGTATATAAAAGATTCTGTCTTATATATGAGGGATGCTCAAAGAGACATTAGTTTACTGGGTTCCAGGATAAACGCTATGTCTATTTCTGCTAGGCGTGTCTTATGGACCCGACAGTGGTCAGGTGATGCCGACTCCAAGAGACATATGGAGTTGTTGCCTTACAAGGGTGAGGAATTGTTTGGAGAGCGCCTCTCGGACCTCGTCTCCACGGCTACGCCAGGTAAATCGAATTTTTTGCCATATATTCCCTCACAATCTAAGAAAGCACCTCATTATCAAATGCAGTCCTTTCGTTCCAATTAAAGCAAGAGAGTACGTGGATCGTCCTTTCTTGCCAGAGGTAAGGGCAGAGGGAAGAAGCTGCATAACACAGCTAGTTCCCAGGAACAGAAGTCCTCCCCGGCCTCTGCAAAATCCACCGCATGACGCTGGGCTCCCCTGAGGGAGTCAGCTCCTGTGGGGGCATGTCTTCGACTGTTCAGCCACATCTGGGTTCACTCACAGGTGGATCCCTGGGCAATAGAAATTGTTTCCCAGGGTTACAAGCTGGAATTCGAAGAGGTGCCTCCTCGCCGATTTTTCAAATCGGCCATACCGACTTCCCCCCTGGAAAGAGAGAGAGTGTTACATGCGATTCGCATATTTTGTCTTCAACAAGTGGTGGAAGAGGTTCCCCTGCTTCAAAGAGGGAAGGGGTACTACTCAACCCTGTTTGTGGTCCCGAAACCGGACAGTTCGGTCAGATCCATTTTGAATTTAAAATCCCTGAACCTTTACTTAAAATGGTTCAAGTTCAAGATGGAATCGCTCAGAGCGGTCATCGCCAGCCTGGAAGGGGGAGATTTTATGGTATCTCTGGACATAAAGGATGCATACCTGCATGTTCCCATATATCCTCCTCATCAGGCGTACCTGAGATTTGCGGTACAGGATTGTCATTACCAATTTCAGACGTTGCCGTTTGGGCTTTCCACGGCCCCGAGAATTTTCACCAAGGTAATGGCGGAAATGATGGTGCTCCTGCGCAAACAGGGTGTCACAATTATCCCGTTCTTGGACGATCTCCTCATAAAAGCGAGATCACGGGAGAAGTTGCTGAACAGCGTCTCACTTTCACTGACTGTGTTACAGCGACACGGCTGGATTATCAATATTCCAAAGTCGCAGCTGAATCCTACAACTCGTCTGCCCTTCTTGGGCATGATTCTGGACACAGGCCAGAAGAGGATTTTTCTTCCGACAGAAAAAACGCAGGAACTCATGACTCGAGTCATGAACCTGTTGAAGCCAAAACAAGTGTCAATACGTCATTCCACTCAAGTCCAGGGAAAAATGGTGGCGACATACGAAGCCATTCCCTACGGCAGATTCCATGCAAGGACATTCCAATGGGACCTATTGGACAGATGGTCCGGGTCACATCTGCAAATGCATCAGCGGATCACCCTGTCTCCCAGGGCCAGAGTATCTCTCCTGTGGTGGCTAAACGGTGATCACCTTCTAGAGGGCTGCAGGTTCGGCATTCAGGACTGGATCCTGGTGACCACGGACGCGAGCCTCCGAGGTTGGGGAGCAGTCACACAGGGAAGAAATTTCCAAGGCCTTTGGTCAAGTCAAGAGACTTGTCTACACATCAACATCCTGGAACTAAGGGCCATATACAACGCCCTATGTCAAGCGGAGATCTTACTTCGCGATCGACCAGTTCTGATCCAGTCAGACAACGTCACCGCAGTAGCTCATGTAAACTTCCAAGGCGGCACAAGGAGCAGGGTGGCAATGGCGGAAGCCACCAGAATTCTTCGCTGGGCGGAGAATCATGTAAGCGCTCTGTCAGCAGTGTTCATTCCGGGAGTGGACAACTGGGAAGCAGACTTCCTCAGCAGACACGACCTGCATCCGGGAGAGTGGGGACTTCATCAAGAAGTCTTCGCGCAGATTGCAAGTCGGTGGGGACTGCCCCAAATAGACATGATGGCGTTCCGTCTCAACAAAAAGCTATAAAGGTATTGCGCCAGGTCAAGAGACCCTCAGGTGGTAGCTGTGGATGCCCTAGTGACACCATGGGTGTTCCAGTCGGTATATGTGTTTCCTCCTCTTCCTCTCATACCCAAGGTGTTGAGGATAATAAGAAAAAGAGGAGTGAGAACAATACTCATTGTTCCGGATTGGCCACGAAGGACCTGGTATCCGGATCTGCAGGAATTGCTCACAGAAGATCCGTGGCCTCTTCCTCTAAGGCAGGACCTGTTACAACAAGGTCACTGTCTGTTCCAAGACTTACCGCGGCTGCGTTTGACGGTATGGCGGTTGAATGCCGGATCCTAGCGGAAAAAGGTATTCCGGATGAGGTTATTCCTACGTTAATAAAGGCTAGGAAGGACGTGACATCTAAACATTATCACCGAATATGGCGTAAATATGTTTCTTGGTGTGAGGCCAGGAATGTTCCTACGGAAGAATTCCATCTAGGCCGTTTTCTTCACTTCCTACAGACTGGAGTGAATTTGGGCCTAAAGTTAGGCTCCATTTAAGTTCAGATTTCGGCCTTATCCATTTTCTTTCAAAAGGAATTGGCCTCTTTACCTGAAGTACAGACTTTTGTGAAGGGAGTACTGCATATTCAGCCTCCTTTTGTACCTCCGGTGGCGCCTTGGGACCTTAACGTGGTGTTAAGTTTCCTTAAGTCACATTGGTTTGAACCACTTAAAACAGTTGAAATATCTCACTTAGAAGGTGGTCATGTTGTTAGCCTTGGCTTCGGCTAGGCGAGTTTCGGATTTGGCGGCTTTATCACATAAAAGCCCCTATCTGGTTTTCCATATGGATAGAGCGGAATTGCGGACCCGTCCTCAATTCCTACCTAAGGTGGTCTCATCCTTTCATATGAACCAACCTATTGTCGTGCCTGTGGCTACACGTGACTTGGAGGATTCCGAGTCCCTGGTTGTGGTCAGGGTTTTGAAAATTTACGTGGCCAGAAAGGCTAGGATCAGAAAAACAGAAGCACTGTTTGTCCTGTATGCAGCCAACAAGGTTGGCGGCCCTGCTTCAAAGCAGACTATTGCTCGCTGGATCTGTAACACGATTCAGCAGGCGCATTCTACGGCAGGATTCTCGGCACTACAGCTGTGCCGAGCGGCTACTTGGTCGGGGTCAAACACCTTTGCAAAGTTCTACAAGTTTGATACCCTGGCTGAGGAGGACCTGCTGTTTGCTCAATCGGTGCTGCAGTCATCCGCACTCTCCCGCCCGTTTGGGAGCTTTGGTATAATCCCCATGGTCCTTACGGAGTCCCCAGCATCCTCTAGGACGTTAGAGAAAATAAGATTTTAAACCTACCGGTAAATCTTTTTCTCGTAGTCCGTAGAGGATGCTGGGCGCCCGTCCCAAGTGCGGACTACTTCTGCAAGACTTGTATATAGTTATTGCTTACATAAGGGTTATGTTATAGTTTCATCGATTTTGGACCGTTGATATGTTGTTTTTTCATACTGTTAACTAGATAGTATATCACAAGTTATACGGTGTGGCTGGTGTGACTCTTGCCCTTGGATTAACTAAAATCCTTTCCTTGTACTGTCCGTCTCCTCTGGGCACAGTTTCTCTAACTGAGGTCTGGAGGAGGGGCATAGAGGGAGGAGCCAGTGCACACCCAGAGTCAGTCTTTCTTAAAGTGCCCATGTCTCCTGCGGAGCCCGTCTATCCCCATGGTCCTTACGGAGTCCCCAGCATCCTCTACGGACTACGAGAAAAAGATTTACCAGTAGGTTTAAAATCTTATTTTCTTTAGCTTCGGTGGAATGCTGAAGTCCAGGCCAAATAATCCAATATGTTGGTTTGATTTTTTTTTTTAAAGTTTGGTATTTTGTTAAATTTCCATTTCATTAGTGTTATTATTTGTATTATCAAGCTGGAAATCCTGATAAAATTAGGCCCGCATACACACATGCCGAGTGTTATGTAGTGTTAGCCAGTAGAGCATCAATGAAACAAATCTGCCTTAATATATAAAATGTTTATTTATTGATAAATGATTTCCATCAGGATGTGGAGTCAGAGACCATTTTGGTTGGAGTCTGTAGAAATTCCAGGTTCAAACTTAAAATGTATATAATAATTCTCCAAAGCAATCCCTTGGAACAGGGGTGGGGAACATTTTTTTCTGCCGCGGGCCATTTGGATTTTTTCAAAATAATTCATGGGCCATTTTTTAAGTACTCACTCCACCCCCCCCCCCCCCCACCCCGCCCCCCCCCCCCCCAGTCCACAACCCCCCCAAAGAAAAAAAGTTTCACATAAAGGATTGTCAGTGTGCCATGAGGGGTTAGGGAGATGGATCAATGCCTTGACAGGGAATTGACTGTTAAATTTGAAATTGGAGACATAGCAATGAAGCAGCGGGGGAGGAGGTTGGTACTGCCAGGGAGGTGAGGGTGCTGCTGCCAGAGTGGGACTGCAGTCAATAAGAAACAAATACCTCCTAGTGATGTAAAGGAGGGCTGAGGCTGTGTCTCCCTTTATAGAAAGAATATGTCCCTCTCGCCTCACACAGCAGGGTACCAGAGCATGTCCTTCACTAGGTCCAGTGAGCGGCAGTTGAAGAGTAATGGAGGGCTGCAAGCCAGCAATGCAGAATGCTCCTTGCGGTCTGGCAGCACAGTCAGGGCGCTGCAGAGACCTCACTGTGCCTCGTCATGGATCGCCCAGACATTGTGAATGGCAGGCACATATGTGTGGGTCAGCAGTCACCGCACCAGAAGCAATGCTGTAGGGTTGCTGGAGGAGCCACAGCAGACCTCAATAGAGCCAACGGGGATGGGATTTACAGCAAACCACCAGGGAAGCTGGTGGCGGCGAGCACCAGAGGTCCCGGCGGCGCCGAGCATTAAAAAGACTTCGGTCTCCGTCTGGGGAGGGCAAACTAATCGCATAGCGGTAAATCTGCTACTGCGGGCCGGACAAAATGCCTCTCCAGGCCATATAAGGCCCGCGGGCTGGAGGTTTCCCACCCCTGCCTTAGAGTGACATGCACAGTAAGAGCAAGGGCGTGTACCTGCAGCATGCTGCCCACCATCCCTGCCAACGACTCCCACACAGTGAGGGACAAAGTGAAGGTGAGAGCCGCAGTAATCAGTAAGTGCTGCCACCATCCTGGCACAGCTTGCCCAGGCCACTCACCCACATTCCCAGGCACCACTTTACCGAACCAAGGTTTCACCACGTTACGGCAGGCAGTAAAGCACGCACCTGCACATGCGTGGTGACCTGCAGTCCGTATATACGCCTCCATTATAGAGATGCCACTGAGCTGTGTGCATAAAAGGTCGACATGACAATGGTTGATACCCATATGGTCGACAAGTTTTTGGGGAATTTTTTTTTTTCAAACTTTTTCATCATTTACCATCCAGGTGGACTAGGATTTGGAATAGTAACATAGCGCAGTGCTAGCGGAACGAGGCTCCTTGCCTGAAGTGTGCGAGCGACGTGGTACACTAATTCGGATCACGTGGTTTAACATACAAAATGACACCCAAAAAAAAACAAAAAACTTTTTTTGTGTCAGCATTTTGACCTGTTGTACCTATCGCTCTTTTCTGCTGTTTACCTTTTACATGTTGACCTATTGACCTAGTCCATGTCGACCATATGGTGTCGACATATTGACTGTCAGCCCAATATTGGTTAACCCAATGATCCACACCCGTTATGGTGAGTATAACAAAACTAGTAATGTGAGTACCAGGCCACCACACAGCACCTCAGCATGAATATTATAATATGCACAGTATACAGTAACGGGAGAGAGTGAGAGCACAGAGAGGGGGGGGGGGGGGGGGGGTATAGAGAGTGGTGGGGGCAGGGCAGATATAAATATCGGGGATTGCTTTAACTCCTGTACAATTGACAAATTCATCATACCCCATTTTCCAGGCACTTCTCTAGATAAGTCTCATGTTCCTCAACACATGAGCCTGATCATTATCTTGCAGAATGATATGCGTTAAACAGCAGGAGGAAAAAACTAATAAAGAGAAGGAAAAACAAACCAAAGACCATCACAGCGGTGTTTGTTCTTTGTTCTGAAATAATAAAGGAATAGCTGCACATTTGTGTTACCATCAGTAATATACGTGCATTTGCCATTTATGAAGGAGTCTGAGTTGGGTAGTAGAAAAATAGAGGAGTGGAAGGTTTTGGCGTTCCAGACTCCACAGCCCTGAGTACAGTAGATATTGCAAGCTTTGGCCAAGCAAAGGTCTTGCCTAGAAAAGCAGACGTTGTGCCGGAACGCTCGCAGCATATACTGTATGGAATTAAAGGGTACGATTTCACTGGCCTGTGTTGAACAGAGGCGTTTTCCTTTCCCAGTATGGCTAGAGGTGGTGATTCCCATAAAGGACCATAAAATGTCCTGCATCAGTGACAATTTTGAGTAACATTAGAACTGAACATCAGAAACCTGTGTATTTGGATTACTTTTGTTTGGTTTAATAAATGGAAGCCCCTATAATCATATGGTTTCCGGGCCCATACATCAGTATTGTATTGGGCCATTTCACCGTTGTTCCGATGCCTTTGGTCAGGAGATCCGCATGCTGGAAAACCTCAATTCGCCAATTCCAAACCAAACATTATCGGAATCGGCAAGTCAGGGATTTTTAACATGCTGTGTTTTGCCGATGTCCTGGCAAATCGATGATTGGAGTCAGATTGGAATCGGGAATCAGTTTGTAGATGTAAGGCTGGCTTATAACTACCAAAGATATTAGAAATACAGTTTATATTCCTAACGTGCCAAATTTGATTATCGATCTAAATCGCTGTTTTTATTTTTGGACTATTATCACTCTAAGTGCACCCTGTCCGATGGCGCACTTTCATGGTGCGCAAGTTTGTCACGGCAGCCCCACAATAGCCCCTCCCACGTGCTCTGCTGTGAGTGGGATGATGCAACACTGCTGCTACATAAACCAGCATCATCTACAGTTTAATGTTTGTGTCCGTTTCCCTTTAAATAACTTGCACAGTTTCTGCTTTGGAACTTTGTGAAAGCACCGACTGATGTGATGACCTGAAAGTGACTTTATCGCTTCAGTTCAGTTCTTCAGATGGAATTGGGACATTAATTAGTTTACTCTCATAAATGAAAGGGCACCAGTCTAACAATCTCTCTCCATTAACTATCTCCGTATTGAGCGTCCATCTTTTGTCTAGCTGGAAACACTGCAAATGAGTTTTCCTAATGAGCCATCAGCCTTATGGGGACAGCTATGCATTCGTGGAGTGTGAAGGCAGCCTAATGGGACCTCCATTAGGAGGCCTTGTCTGGTGATATCGCCCACTACATTCCCATTAGCCAGATCGTGGAGTGTGCAGGCCCCAGGGCCCTGCATGTTCCACTGACCCCAGTGTCCGCCTGTCTGTTCCCTTTCAGAGTTTTCAGGGCATGAAAGTCCTGAGTAAGCAGCGCGGGTCTTGTCTCTTATGACTTGGCTTCTGCTACTAAGTGATATGATGAGAACAGACCACATGTAACCCTTTCTGCTCTTGCAGTCTAGTTGCCGTTTCCTTTTTTTTTTTTTTTCTTTTTTTTTTTCTTTCATTTTTTTTTAGATTTGAGAGGGTTTGGTAAATAAGGAAGAAAAGAAATTAAATCTGCTGCTTTTGTGGCACCCTGCTGAGCACTGGGCTGAGAGTACTCGAGTAAGTGCTGCGCTATGACCTACAGAGAGGGGCGAGCCCCCAAACCAGAACACGAACCCAAGAAGTAGGACATGAAGCCAACGCTGCTTTTAGGCCCCCTGTCTGAAGACACTCTTAGTTATTGAGTGTTTACTCGCCGGTGTCTGCCCATCCTTCCCTTTAGAAAGTAAGCTCTCACGAGCAGGGCCCTCAACCTTCATGTGCTTATCCTTCTCTTACTTAAACCATCCTCGGCGGCACCTAATCCCGCGGTTTTCTGCCACCCTGATACTTATGTCAGTGTTATTTACCCTGTTCTTGTCCTATATTGTCTTCAACTGTAAGTCACTATTGTCCTGTTTAGATTTTTCATTTATGTGCTGCGGATCCCTTGTGGTGCCCTATAAATAATAAATAAAGGATAATAATATAGTTTGGTCTTGTCTTACTTTGTCAGGAAGTGAGTTGCTTAGTGCACTGTCTGTATCATGGATTTTAGGTGGTGTTGGTACTTATCCATGATTTAACCAATTTGTATGAATAACCGTTTTTGGCCATTTTCCAGCATTTGGGAGCAAATGGTCGATAGTCATTTGCTCTCATTTGTTACCAGATTCTCATTCCAACCAGACAGATCTGGCAGATAATTGTGTAGTGTATGCCCAGCTTACGCTGATGCTCTCTGTTGCTTTACTAACCCTAACAGGACTACAAATGTGTCTGTAACCTGCTGTGAGCATGTACCTGCTAGTTGTCCCACCTACCTGCTAGTTACTCCACCGGCTTTCACTGGCGGGCTCCACCACTGGCCTGCTTCTCAGCCTTTGTTTCATCTTCCTCTAAAAGTTTTCTTTGCTTTGTTCCCATTCTGTAATTCACACTGTATTTGCAGATCGTTCTCTCAACTTACTGAATACCTTATGTCCTGTCAGACTCCCAACTCTTATACACTTTTCCCCAATTCACCCCTTTCTACCAGATCCTCCTGAGCAGGAGCTGCATAACAGTCACCGTGCAGCTCAGGCTCTTCTCCCCATAAGCTGCCTCTTCCTTTTGGCTGAGTAAGGGGCTATGGTGGGAGGTTTGCTGCTACATGGTTTGGAGAGGGGGACACCTGTAGGGTACCAGACGTTCGTTCATGCACATACGTTCCTGCTTAGTTTACCCTGTTT